>NC_041345.1:26090970-26390970 GCF_004354835.1 Perca flavescens | reverse complement strand
CAGTTTGCGAGTTGGGGTTTGAGACCGGGATTTTGTGTCCCGTTCTTGTCCCGCGTGTCATTGAAACGTACATTTTGTAGCCCCATCCACCATCTTTTCCTAAACCTAACTGTCCCGTTCTTGTGTCGCATGTCAGTTAAACGTACGTCCCGACCCAGAGCGTCAAAAAGTGACATCAAGAGCCAAGAGTCCCGACCAAGCGCGTCTAAATATGACGCTAAAGGAGACTTTTTGCGTCAATAATTTTTTTCTATTGTTCAACCATTTTAGTACAGAATTGTATTTCTTCATCTGACTTCTTCTTTGGAAGCTTTCTCCAGACTGCCTCATGTCCTTGCTATTTGCATTCTGATCGACACAATTGTCTTTCTGTGCTGCAGTGACACCATTTCACCACAAAACCATTTATCTTTATTTTATGTCATTCTTGTGTAATAGTGCTCTATTCCAGGATGTTCTCTGCTTTAAGGGTGCATGACTAAGCACTCTTCCTTTGCTTTGCTTTTTCTAAATACTAGGCCTGTAACTTGTTGGTTTTGTGGTGTAATGTATTTAAATCTCTTCAGAAGAGAGCCCAGGCTAAGACTCTGCGTATCTTATTTAAAACCCCTGAGGATCAGAACACAGGGGATTTGAAGGAGCCTGCACTTCCACTAAAGAGCCTGTGTGTTGAGAATGTGATAGTTTAGGATGAGACCAGCTTTGTGTTCCAGTAACAGATGACAGATTGTAATTGTTGGATGTGAACAGGGGCAGATTTTGCGCGGGGAGCGGTACACTCTCCTCCGGAACAATGGGACCAAATGGGACGTGAAGGATGCAGCTGGACATAAACTCACTGCACCGGCCGTCTGCTTTATGATCCCCCCCACTGACCCCGAGGCAGTGGCCATCTCCGACAAGTGAGTGTATACTGTATGAATACTAGTCTTGTATTAAGTACTTGAAAGCAATACTTAAGTAAAAGTACACATACTTACCAGAAAATTACTTTGGTAGAAGTTAAAGTCGCCTTTTAGAATATTACCTGAGTAAAAGTCTTAACGTATCTGATATTTACTGCACTTAAGAATCAAAAGTCATTTTCTGATATTAAATGTACTTCATTATCAGAAGTAAAAGTAAAAACTTTGATTATGAACTGTATTGTGGCTTCCTTATAGTAAAGCATAGAAGTCAGGGTTTCTACACCTTCTTAAACATCAACTTCAAAGTCTGACATCAACAAAGAGAGAAACAGAAACAGAATTTTCATTTGTTTTGTTATTACATTACATTACATTACATGTCATTTAGCTGACGCTTTCATCCCAAGCAACTTACAATTGCTATTTAACATATATTGCTATATAACATTTTTTTGCAAAACAGAAATGTAGTGGAGAAAAAGTTAAAGTTTCCAGAAATATAAATTACAGATACAGTACGTGAAAATTCTACTAAAGTACAGTAACAAAGTATTTGTACTTTGTTATATTACAACACTGATGAATACATACAGTACAACATTCACTGGATGACAAACTACATTATATGTCATTTCAGTGCAGTTCTAACAGTTCTTTTCCATGTTGTGCTTGCAGCCTGGCCAGCCAGCAGAAAACTGTCAAGCAGAAGATGGCCACCAGCAGTTCCACTCTGCAGAAACGCTTCGGGGAGCTGAAGAAGCAGAGTGGAAGTGGCACAGCTACAGGTACACAACATATCCAATTCTGCTGGATTGCCTTTTTTATTAGTAGTATTATTCATTTATAATAAAACATCCGATTTTAAAAACTACATGTGTTTTGTGTGCAGACATCTTAATGTGTAAAGTAACTAGTAACTAAAGCTGTCAGATGAATGTAGCGGAGTAAAAAAGTACAATATTTCCCTCTGAAATGTAGCGGAGTAGAAGTAGAAAGTGGCATAAAAAGAAAAGACTCAAGTAAAGTACAAGTACCTCAACATTTTGGACTTAAGTACAGTACTGGAGTAAATGTACTTGTTTACATTCCACCACTGAATGTGTCAGTGTTTTACTGCCTACCAGAGCTGGCACTCTGCCACTGAAGAAAGATGAATGAAGCCAGATAATGGAGCTCATCCTGTTGTGTGTGTGATTGCGTCCTCAGACAAGCAGGAGCAGCAGTGTCGCCAGCTGATGGCCGGTCTGGACAAAGTGGTCAGTGACCTGGACAAACAGGAGAAGGGCATTTATGCTCGAGTGCGCCCGCCGCTGGAGCAGAACAGGCCGCTGCAGGACAGCGCAGACCGCCTGCAGGATATGAAGGTAATGAGATGGTAACATTTTTTCCTTTCCGATACAGATTCCGATACCTGAACTTGAGTACTGATCCGATACTAGTGTGTCTATAGTTTATATACGGGGGGGATGGGCCAATAATCAAAACCGGCTGGGGTAATGAAGTCTTGGCCTTGCTGGGGAAATCAAATATTTGTTGTTAAGATGTGCATAATTCTTTAAAAAAAAAACATTCCAAAACACATTGCAATGTTTTCAATCTGCAGAAAGTTTTAATAATACAGCAGATTGATTAATTAACAATAAGATTTATATTTACATAGATAAAGACATTTGCATGCAGAAAAGGCACAAATTGTTGTAGAAAGATTCACCAGAATGCAGGAAATGAAGCGTTTGGGATGACCCAGACACCCCGGTTATAATTTGTCCCCCCCAATGTTGAAACAAACGCTTTCCCTAGATAGGTGTAGATCTCAACCACGCCCACCCAGTCAGTCAGTCCGGAAAAAAAACATAAATAAACTACTTTCAAGTAGATTTTCTTCTGGGCTTAATAGCGTGCTATTGGATCGGTGCATAAACTCTAGTAGGGGTGTAAGAAAAAATCGATATTGCGATATTTTATTTTGCAATACTGTATCGATTTTCAAAAAGGTAATATCGATTTTATTTATTTTATACGTTTCGTTATTCATGTAAGACAGTGGTTCACGTTTATGTTGTGTTTAAACCCCCTCCCGCTAGATGGCTATGCTGAGATGCACCACTAATGTCCTTGCCTAACAGTGCCTAGCAGTGCCTGACATTTTGCTAGAAGCTAACAATGTAGCTATGGCTGAACTTTGGCCTACTTTAGCATATAAACATTAGCTCACTAAGAACCTGTGAACAACAATCCCAAACTGGCAGTTAGATTTTCTGTGTACTGAATTGTTTACCTAAAGTAAACTTCTTTGACTTTTATGAACATCATGTCTTTTTTTAAAGTTGTTCTAAAATTATACTTTAAAAAAATCCCAATATATCGCCTTACGCTCAGTATCAAAATATATTGCAAAATATTGAATCGTGACCCATGTATCGTGATACGTATCGTCAGACGCGGCCTTACCTATGTTTCACCCATTTCAATTGAAATAGGCCCCGCCCTCCAAGGGGGCCCCAACAGACCAGCAAAATCCCATTCATTTTCTCCGTAGGATATTGATTTTCAGCCATAATGTCTAAACCATCCAAGGTAGATTGACCATGAGCTACGAGGTTGTGAAACAAAAGTTTCTGCTCCTATCAAAACCACAAGGTATGAAATCAACCTTGTTATTTGCGATCTTGTGGAGAAATACTACAGTAACCACAATTCTAAGCAAAACACTGACGTTTGTGATTGGTCGAACTTGCGGTTACCATGGCGACGTTTACCGCACCCACGAACGGCTTAAGCGATCTGAAGTATAATACCGGTAGTTTATGTGTTTATACTTTTCCCTTTTTGCCGTTAGGTTAAAATGTTATTTTGAAGAAAAGAATGTCAAGAGGAAATGAAACGTACATATGCCAGTGGTGCTGAAAAAAGAAAGATATCAGTCAACAAAAGAAAAGCTTTATTCAGTCTACCAAAAGTGACCTCTTTCTTTGGTCCAGCATCTGTAACCCTACCGGCGACAGCAGCGGCCGAATCCCCGTCACAGGATGCTCGCCAAAATACAGATTATCCGTCTTCAACTCAAACTGCTGGCAATAATGATGACCAAACATTGTTAGTAGAACAAGAACATGACGATGAAGATCCTACCGCTGAGACAGGTGAGGGAGATGCCAGGGAGAAAGCCCCGTTTACAGAGACAGACCCGGGGTGCTGGCCAGAGCATATTGCCGATGACCAACGAATTGATATTGTTAGGAGCGGTCCCGTTCAGATAGAGGAGTTTAACTTCCCTCAAAGCCAATCACACCGCCGTTTTACCAAGGACAGATATTTAATGAAGATGAAAAATGGAGAAAAGATACGCAGGTCATGGTTAGTGTACTCAAAATCATCCGATTCAGTCTTCTGTTTCTGCTGTACCTTATTTGGCAAGCGGACGAGTAGTCTCACTCACAGAGGTTTCAGAATGTGGGAACAACTCACTCTCACACTCCAGGATCATGAAAAATCTAATGCACACCGTGCCAATATGGACAGCTGGCGCGAGCTGGAGAAGCGCGTCAAAACGCACAGTAGGCTACCATTGACAATACACCCTCAAAGAAAGCTGCGTAAATATAGAAAAAACCCTCGGCGATGTGGATGCTGAGGACCTTGTGCGCGAGATCTCGGGAAGGAACCACTGGCCTGCAGATTCTGAGCTACATCTACAGAAACAACTTAGTTGAACTGTATCCAAACCTCAGCATTGCTCTCCGACTCATGATGACAGTGCCTGTGACTGTAGCCAGCGGAGAGAGTTTCTCTCACTTGAAGCTAATAAAAACACAATCGCTAGTTTTAGGTCTTCTGCAACACAGAATGATGTTAGTTTTTTTAATTATGGTCTCGTCGATTTTAAAATCGGCGATAAAAATACACCTGGGTCAACAATGCTCGGATTTCAATTGAGCACGAGGTGACAAAATCGCTGGACAAAGATGAACTTATCAGGGCATTCTCAGCACTCAAACATAGAAGGGTGGATTTCTAAAACGGGCTCAGGTGAAATCTACGCACACCGCCCGGTGAGCTAACCACGGTGCTGATAAAACGCGGATCCTATCGTTATTTATGATAAGTTTGGTTCAGTGTCAGTCAGACACCTTTTCCTTTTTTTTGCTTTTGTTAAATAATTCAAGTTGAGGGGATGTTTGAGCTGTTTTTTTAAAGTCAGCTCAGACAGCTGAAAATATACTGCGCAAATCAATTAAACAGAAGTTGGCGTCCGTGAAAGTGCGAGGCTTATTCCAATGTAAAACGCTGTATAATTGTATATAGTTTTAATCAAATAAGGTTGAATTATTTCTATGTTGAGCTGCCTGTTCGTGAAGCTGAAAGTGCACGTAATAAAATAATATACCATTGATGCAAACCAACAGGAATCCTTGCTTTTTCTGCTCTATTATGTTTGTTTTATGTGGGTAGGGCCCCATATTAGTTAGTGAAACGGGCCCCCAGATGCTTAAGGCCGCCGCTGCGTATCGTATCGCCAGATTCTTGCAAATACACGGCCCTAAACTCCAGTACTTTCCAATGCCAGCATTTCAGGCAGTATTGGAGGCTTTTCAGATCCCGGTGTCGGTATCACAACATCTCTAGTAATGACTTCCACTTCATTCTGTTGTTGGTCTGAAATGCTGTTACGCTAAAAAGCTTAAAGAGAGTATTCCTGCTTTTTACAACTCACCAACCGAGATTTTTCCCTACAGGACATTGCTGCTGCTGTCAGTAAGATTGAGCCGGAGAAGTCCTCTAAAGTGCAGGAATCAAAGAGCTTCTTGGTGTCCAATCCGAGTTGTGCCAGCGCTCCTCAGCTTAACAGCAAGGTGGACAACACCAACAAGAAGTACACCAAGATCGAGCAGCTTCTGCAGTGCTCTCAGGACAAGTATGGGGCTTCATATGTACCTCAGTAGCTCATCTGTTGTGCTAGTTGTGATTGTTGTGAGCAGTGGTGGACTGTAACCAAGTACATTTACGCATAAGTACTGTACATATATTTGGTACTTGTACTTTACTTGTGTCTTTTCTATTCATGCCACTTTCTACTTCTGTCCCGCTACATTTCAGAGAGAAATATTGTACTTTTTACTCCACTACATTCATCTGACCGCTTTAGTTACTTCACAAATTAAGATTTTTGCTCACAAAACACATATGAAATAAAATATAATAATTTAAAATACAATGTTTTTTATGGCCTACAAGTCCAGCTGAAATGATTAGACCATTAAACACACAACTGTTTGGATCCTTTACACTTTCTAAAATGGGAGGAGAGTTCTTTACTTTTAATTCTTTAACTACATTTTCCTGATGATACTTACACACTTTTAACATAGTAACATTTTCAATGCAGGACTTTAACTTGTAACAGAGTATTTTTACAGTGCAGTGTTAGTACTTTTACTGAAGTAAGGGATCTGAATACTTCTTCCACCGCTGGTGGTTGTGAGAGTGGTGTTCCTTATGTTTCTGTTTCTGCTTTAAAATCTGCTTTAAATGTGTTCAAACAAAGTGTGTAATTCATAATTAAAAATGTGTTGAATTATATGCATTTCTACTCACTAATAACTGCAATTACCTTCTTGTTTTTAGACTGAAGAATTCCAACCAGTTGGAGACTTCCCTTCAGAATGGAAAAACAGTACTGTCCACCTATGAGAACAAGCTGGCCAGGGAGGAGGTTGCTCCAGCTGACATCACTTCACTGGAGAAAACACAGCGGGAACTGGCAGTAAGATGGCTCTTTTATTCTTTGGCACACATTACAATGGTATCCCACCCTGACTGGAAGAAAGGGCATACTGGTAAATGGGATATTAAAGATACACCACAGAGTTTTTTGATCACCAGTAGTGCTATGGAGCACGGAATTGATCAGCAGATCCCCATTTTGTTTGTATCTTGTGCGTACACACATGGACACACATGCACGCACGTGAGGGCGGCCCCATACACATTCCTGCAGAAGGTTTCGTGCTGTTACAATGAACATTTGTTGGTAGCAACGGGCCAAGAAACTTAGCAATGTGCCAACAAAAGACAAGGAAGGAAGAAAATTCCAAAAATCTGCTTTGCAAATGTTTTATGTGGAAGATTTTCATTAGGGACAAATGCTGAATGTAAACTCTGTTTCTGTCCAACACGTTTATCCAACTATGTCCCTTATGCATACAAGTAAAAAGATGGTGCTTTTATCACCAAATATACAGTATAAGATTAGTGGAACTATTGTACCAATACAAAATGTAGCGAGTGTTGAATACATTCTCAAAGGAAGAAAGCCCCCAGAAACTTTTGTCATTGACTTGTCTGCATTATTTTTTTCCTGAAGAACATATAACTGTGTACATTTAGTTAATCTGCCTTGCTTCCTTGGTAGGATATTTCATCAGACCTGAGGTCCAAGAGGGCAGTTATCGCTGACACGGAGCAGAACCTGCGCTTGGCCAAAAGCAGCTGTGACACCATGGCCACCAAATTCCAAGAGCACTGCCCCGACATCGATAGGCAAGAGGCAGACGTCCAGAAGCTCAACAAGCGTTACAACAACCTCAACAGGCAGATCGACACCAGGTGAGAGGGTCTGCAAAAGGAGGGGAAGTTCACTAAGATTCAAGTTTCAAGATTCAAGAGGTTTATTGTCATATGCACAGTAAAGACAACTTACACCATGCAATGATAAGCTTGCTTTGCCAGTCTTCCTTACACAACGAAGAAAAAAGTAAGGGTTAGGGTTAGTGTCTGTGCATTGATAATCATTGGAAGAAATTCTGAGCATCACATCACAATAAAACACATATATAAACTATACAGTAGATCTGTATAATGATTTCTCTTTGCTGTGTATTGCAGGTCTCAAAGCTTGCAGAGAGCCAAGATGGCGTACAAAAATTACCAAAATGATTATGACAATCTGAACAGCTGGTTGTCTCGTGTCCCAAACTATGAGCCCCGTGAAACGGATGACATAAGACAAGTGGAGACCAAGCTGAAGAATCAGAGGGTGAGAGTGACAAGCAACGGGGCCATTCATACACATATATGCATATTACTTGGCGAGGAGAACTGTTCTCTCAGTGGTGCTGTAGAAAAAAACACTTACAACTTCTCTGTTTTTCTGCAGAACTTGCTCTCTGATATTGCAAGAAAGGAGTCTGACTTAAACAACGTGTCCAAAAATGCCCAGCTTTACCAACAAGCTGTCAAAGTAAGATACTCTGCATTGATTTTCACCACCACGTCCCTAGCTTTAATTTGCAGAAACACAATAAGGTGGAGGTTTGATTGATGGTTAACTGATTCTTCTTTGCAGGACTACGAGAATGAAACGGAGAAGTTTAGATCTATCCTTGACCTCGAGGATGGACTTGTACCTCAGACGTACAAGAGGAACAGACTGGAATCCCCTGCACTGACAGTCAAGGCAGAGGTAAGATAAGAGAAGCCTTTACTGTCTCCAATAGGAGAAATTCATCTTAGCTACTCAAGAGAATAAGAAAAAAAATGGCGATGCATCCCACATGAACACACTAAACATACAACATGCATAAAACGTAAGCATACATTGATCTCATCCAAATGCATTCAATAAACATTCGATCGACCTCACACAAGACCCCCTTACCTTGCCCCACACTCACAGAAGGAAGAGGTGAGGCACAACAGCCAAGCTTAAAGGTGCCGTAGGTAGGATTGTGAAGATCCAGGATTTAGCCAAAAAATTTGAACATCGACAACTTCTCAGTCCCTCCCCCCTTTTTTTTCGCTAAAGCGCCAAACTGTCTCCTAAGCCCCTCCCCCCACAAGGGAGAATGAATGCATGTGCAGGAGAAGTGATTGACACGCCCCCCCCGGCCCTGATTGGTGCATCTGAACAGGGAGCTGTGGATTTTTGCAAATCACACTACAGGCTGTAGGTGGTGCCAGAGGAGCCAGATTTTATTTTTTTTTGTACCTGTTTCATGTAGTTCTACGGGAACATAGGGTCAGTTTCAGCAAATATGACAGAAAGTTGTTGTTTTATAAGTCTTACCTACTCCACCTTTAATGACAAGTCACTTTCAATTCAGTCAGAACACATTTTGTAGGTGACTTTAGTGAAATGAGCATGAACTTTCAAGTAAACAGCAAAAAAATAAGTAATTTCCCTTGCGGGATTAAAAAAAAAAAAAAAGACATACAACCTGTCCCTGTCTACTTCATCCGTGCCTTTCATAACCTCTCACGTAACATAACCTGAGGCTCAAGCATGTGCACGTGCCTAAGTTATAAGTAAAACTGTGCTATCGTTTTGTCCGCATAGATTAGCCGCTGAATCCACTAACACACATTTAATGGGGGACTTTAAATGTAGTATTGCACTTCCAAAATGTTGTGTATTGTCTGTGAGAGATATATTAAAAAGGAACAATGAAAGCGTTAGAAGCTGAGACATGCAGACTTTTAGTCCTCAGTGTGAATCATGCCACCAGTTCCTACATTACCCATAATGCAATTAGATAGCATCTTTAATTAGATGCTCCTTGCCTAATTATCGCCCACATCTTTCAACTCCACACTTCCAGTTCATAACACAGTCTCTCTGTTAAAGATTGAAAATCTCAAAACTGAAATCAAGATAACCCGGATGACATCACCATGGCATCATCAGGATTACTATGTGTGAAGTAGTACTACACTTAACAAAAGAATTACAATCGCTATTGACGGTATCTTGGGTATTTAAAAATCGCAGGTTTGTGCGGGATGTCCCGTGTCGCGTCAGTGACAATTCTCTCTGACCAATCAGTGGTCTGTAGTGTTTTAACTTCACCTTTTGGTACCGGCTCTGCTTGCTTAGAACCTCGAACAAGGTGGTACCAAAAACAGTACCAGGTATGCAGAACTTTTGCTAATGGAAAACCCAAAAAAGAGCGAGTCAAGCCTAGCCGTAAGATGCGGTGGAAAAGGGCACTGGTGGAGTGCCTTTTTAAGATGAACAGGAAGCTCCATAACATATATAACTTGAAAAAAAAAGTGTTCCAAGAAAAATATCAATTTTGTTTGCAAATCGTTTAGTGGCTCTAGGGGGCACTTATTAGTTTTAACCCTGCATATTCTTGGCTGAAGGGAAAATAAACTGGCTTAAATAAACTTTTTTAAAAGTTTATTCAAATCTGGGGGTTCAGTGGGTTTCCTGTCACCAGAATAAATCTGAAGGTTCACAAAAGGATTAACAGAGCTGAAGATGAAAGTATATTGCTACACATCTTTTCTATCATCTTTTGCTTTTTTTATGAATCACCGGATAGTTTACCGCTCTTCATTCTGCTAAAAACGACGCAATTGAAACTACTTTTGTAAGATGAATTTAAAGGGTCATGAGCCAAAAAGGTTGTGGACCACTAAAGTGACTTAAGGATTTACGTTATGTGCTTTTCATGTCATGTTATTTCACTGTTTACAGGAATCTGCTATTGAGGCTAAGTTTACTGAGGTGAATGCTGTTAACAAGCAAAGGCTTCAGAATCTGGAGTTTGCCCAAAGTCTCCTCAACCAGGTGAAATATTTTACATGATGATAATAATTATTACTAATAATAATAATAAGATTAGAAACAACAACAAATACTAATTATAATAATTCTCTCTATAGCAACCTGAGACCACTATGATCCAGTCTAAAACTATCCAGTCAGTCCAGGCTGCTGCCCCAGGAGAAGAGCCTTGGAGAATCAAGAAGCAGCTGGAAGATGAGATCCAGAGGAGGGAGCAGATAGAGAGAGAAATTCAGACTATCCAGACGGACATCTACGTCCTTGAAGGACAGAAGCCCCAGGACACAATTGTCAAGAAGGAGCTGATCAAAAAGGTTGCTGACCCCCAGCTGGATGAGGAAGTCCATAAGGTCCAGCAGAAACTCTCAGAGGAGCGCCGCTCCACCCTTGTCCTGGAGCATGATCTTGAGTTACTAAAGTTGAAGCTGCGTGGCTTTGAGACAGAGATGAAAGAAGGGGCCCAGCAATACACAGTCAAGGAGGTCCTGCGTATAGAAAGAGATCGCGCACAGGAGGAGGAGATGCGCAAGCTTAGAGAGGAATTGGACGAGCTAAGAAGGCACAAGTTGATGAAAGACAATGAGCTGATTCAGATACAAAAGCAGGTGACACTCCTAGCTGAGGAGAAGAACAAGGAACAGGAGGTGATCACGGAAGAGGAGGTGATCAAAGTCCAGAATTGTCCCCAACTTGAAACCGAGTACAGAGTGCTCCTTGACAGGAAGCAGAAGGCAGTGGACGGCAGGAAGCAGCTGGAGGACGAGCTGCAATTCCTTCAGGAGAAGCTCCGAAGGATGGAGAAGGAGAAAGCAATGGCAGAGGAGAAGATTTCCATCAAAGAGGTGCTGAAAGTTGAGAAAGATGTCGCCTTTGAAAGGGAGGTAGAAAACCTCAGAAGGCAGTACGAAGACGAGAAGACCAAACGAAGGTCGTTACAGCGGGAAAAGGCTGACCTCCAGAGGAAAATTACCAGCCTAGAGGAAGAGAAGTCCAGGGTTGTCATTCAGGAGAAGGTGCGCGAGATCGTCCGCCCTGACCCCAAGGCTGAGAACGAGGTGGCCAATCTCCGGCTGGAACTTGTGGAGCAACAGAGGCGCTTTAGAGATGCAGAGCTCCAGCTTAGATCCCTGCAGGAGGAACATACCATGCTGAGGAACAGAGGACCTCAAGTGGAGATCAAAGAGATCATCAAAGAAGTCATCAAATACAAGACGGATCCACAAACGGAAAGAGAACTGGAGAGACTTCGCAATGAAATCGTGGATAAAACCCACCAGACAGAGAAATCCGAGATGGAAATCCAACAACTTCGTGATGAAATCCAAAGGTGGAAGGACACCAAACCCCAAGTGCAGACTAAAGAAGTGGTCAATGAAGTGCTCCAGTACAGAGAAGACCCCAGGACTAAGGAGGAAATTGAGACTCTCAAAAGGAAGCTGGCTGACGAACAGAAGAAACGCCTCGACCTTGAGAGTGAACGGTCAGCCCACGAAGAGAAGATCCGACTGAGGAAAATGGATCTGTCTCAGATCCGCGAGAAGGTTGTTCAGCAAGAAGTGGTCAAGATGGAACAAGATCCTCTCCTCAGATCAGAGTGCGACACCTTCTTGCAAAACATCAGCAGCGAGCAGAAACAAAAGGAGAGCCTGAAATCGGAACTCTCCCAACTGCAGAGGCAAAAGGCCGACCTGGATCTGCAACTGGAAGAACTGGAGCGTGAGCGCCGGGCGAGGCGCGAAGCGGAACTGGAGATCCAAAGGCTTCGGGTCCGACTTAACGAGCTGGAGATCCGCGACAAAGAGAACCGCGAGAAGGTGACCGTCAAACAGAAGGTAGTCCTGCAGCAGGATCCGCAACAGGAGAAGGAACACTCCCTCCTCAGACTACAGCTCGAAGAAGAGAAGCACAAACGCACTCTGCTCGAGAAAGAGTTGAACATTCTCATCCAGCAGCAGATCACCCTGGAGAAAATAGACGTGAAGGAAAGAGTCGTCCGCACTGAGAAAGTCCAAGTCGAAAGGGACCCGGAGGCTGAGATTGAGATTGAGAACCTAAGAATGACTCTTGAAGAGGAGAAACGGAGAAGGAGAGAGCTTGACCAGGAGCTGTCCACCGTCACTACCAGGTTTTCGGACTTGGAGTTCTCGAACACAAAATCTTCGAAAGACCTGGACTTCATCCGTGATGAAAGTAGCCGTCTGCAACAAGAAAACCAAAGGCTGCAGAATGAGATTCGCAAGCTTCGGTCCGAGATCGAGATCACCAGCAAAGAGACTCGGCTCATCACTGAGTCGGCGCCAAGGGAGGACGGAAAGAACCTGGAGCTGAGGCTCGATTCACTGCAGAGGGAACTCTCGGAGCTCAGAGGCATTACCGCCCAGAAGGATGAGGAGATCGAGAGGCTTCAGAAGAACCTGGTGGCAGTGAGAATGAAGAAGGAACAGAGGGAGAGCCATCTCCGTCGGTCTATCGTGGTCATCGACCCAGAGTCCGGCAAAGAGATGCGACCCGAGGAGGCCTACAAACTCGGGCTGATCGACTGGAAGATGTTCGTCAACCTGCAGAGCCAGGAGTGCGACTGGGAGGAGATCACGGTCAAGGGCCCCAAAGGAGAATCCTCGGTTCTTCATGACAGAAAGTCGGGCAAAAAGTTCTCCATCGATGACGCGTTGCGTCTTGGGCACATTACAAATCGCCAGCTTCAGCAGTACATGAACAAAGAAATTTCCATTCAGGAGTTTGGTATTTTGGTGTCGGGCAAGAAGTGAATGCAATCACGCTAATAAAGCGCATTTAGGATTTGTTTCTAGAAGATTTTTTTTTGCCGTTTCATCTCTGTTGTTTAACAGTCTGCTTGTGTTTTATTGTACTTCCATTCTGACTTTAATACTATGGGGACTTGGCATTACTTTATCCATGATTCTTAAATGCACTATGTATTTATTTGCTCATGCAATATACAATTCTGTGGTACTGGCATAAATGTATGGATTGATATTACTACTATTGCAGCCAACTAATTAGCATTTTATGTGGTAGGACGAGTTTGCTCAGTTGAGCTTTAATTACTTACACTGGGTTCTAGGGTAAAGAACATATCTTTGCATATCTTTATTGGATATTGACATTGAAATTCACATGGATACTAAACGTTTCATTTATTTGTGGGTTTTTTACCAGGTTTACTGTAACTGATGTGTGCACTCTAAGCTTCAATAAAAGTCAAATCAAACTTGAAAAATTGTATGGATTTTTTTTGTGTACTCTTTCTATGTATATATTTCCACTACTGAGGAAAATTAACATTTCATTCTGGAAATTGATTTTGGACGATGGGCATCCGAGGCAAAGCATTGAATATCTTAAAAAGAACACGTTGACAAAATCAGAACAACTTTAAGACTTTGTGATGACCCTGCACCTATAGAGCTACTGTAGTCTCACTATTTGCAGGAAATGCTAATAATAGTAATAAGAGACTTTATTTATACAGTGTTTTTAAAAACAACATTTCAAAGTGCTAATGGGAAATGTAAAATTAGCCATAACAGGGGTCCTGTTATCCTAGTAGGCTTTATTATAATTGCAACGTCCTGCTGTTTGATTCCAGCCATTTGAGTCATTTAACCTCACCTCTCTATTCTGACTTCTTGTCACCTCTCTACTGAAAAGCCCAAAAAACAAGGGAAAGAAAATGGCCAAAACAACAAGATTACAACATAAGTGTACTGTATATGTTTAATATATTTGTTTATGTAGCCTATGCAACATTCACCAAGGCAAATTCCACACAAGTGTAACTTATTGTGGCAATAAAAAAAATGTCTGATTCTGATAAGTTAGAGGTTCTTTTCTTACATATTAATATACTTCCTTTGTATTATCACATCAAGGCCCGAATGTGTTAGTGTTGTGACTTATTAAACCTGCCACTCAAAAAAAAAAAAAAAATAGGGGATCCATAGAGATTCCACTGAGCAAAGATACAGTCAAAACATTCATCAGGACGGAAGGCATCTTTACAATATACAAAGACATGTTGGTGATGGGAGGAAGGTGGGCTTTAAACGTAGGGAGGAAAATATCATTAATCGTCTCAGAATTGGCCATACAGGTCTTAATTATTCATTACATGAAATAGGAAAAAATTTAACTGGAAAATGCACATACTGTAACCAGCCAGAAACTGTTGAACATATACTAATTCGTTATTTTTTTTGCTTTCAAAAAACTTTATTATTCCAGTACAGAAACATACAAACATTGAAAACATTAAATGCATATATACATGCAAACATGAAAAAGGGGCGCTTGAAATTTGAAAACGTTAGTAATTAAACTAAAGCAGCTAATGTAAGTCGAAAGTGCCTGCGAGCTTCTCCTGTAGGCCTACTGTACGGTAATTTGTCTATTATGCAACAGAAAGTGACACAATCGTTGGCCTATAATTTTTTTGGGCCTTTGAAACAATGAAGCGCAGTCAGCGCTGGAAGAAGTATTCAGATTACTGCAGTAAAAGTATTAATACCACACTGTAAAAATACTCTGTTACAGTTAAAGACCTGGAATGAAAGTAAAAGTGTGTAAGTATCATCAGGGAAATGTAGTTAAAGTATTAAAGCATTTTAGTAAGTGTAAAGGATCCAAACAGTTGTGTGTTTAATGGTCTAATCATTTCAGATGGACTTGTAGGCCGTTATATTGCTGGCTAGTTTCATTTAGAATAAAAATGTTTTGATTTTATAAACTACATGTGTTTAATGTGCAGAAATCTTAATGTGTAAAGTAACTAAAGCTGTCAGTTTGATGTAGTAGAGTAAAAAGTACAATATTTCTCAAATATAAAGTTATAAAGTACAAGGACCTCAACATTTGGACTTAAAGACAGTACTGGAGTAAATGTACTTAAGTTACACTCCAGCACTGAGAGCAGTGAACAGCACACAGGGGATTTCACATCTTCTGGCTAATTAAACTCTGCTCAGGCTGAAGGTGGGCGGAGCTTAGATGAGATTTACATACACTAATCTTTTCTTCCAATGAGAATGATGAAGCCGTCATTAGTCCCGTCCTAACAGGAGGAAGATGTCAATCAATCAATGTAACCCCGCCCACACAATCAGCTAGATCACGAGCTCTTATATATATGTCAATGCACGAGCTCTTGGACAGCAGACCGCTAAACCAAACTATGGTGTGTCACTTTTAATTTCGAAACATTGTGCTCTGTTTAACAAGAACACTACTTTAACACTCAGTTAGCTTCCGTCTCACAGCGAAACATAACTTGACACATCACTGAGTGGCTGATAGTCGGGGGTTTTTTAACCTCTTTACAAGTGTTCTGCGAATGTGAACTGAGGCTATTACTGCCTGATGAATGTGACCGTTAATGTGAACTCGTTCATTCTGGTGTCCGTGAACGGCACGCTCTCTCAGTTTAACTTCGTTCAATAGGGTGCCAGATTTCTAGAGCCTTCCAGGTCAAAACCCGGCTAAAACACACCGTAAACAAGCGGTAAAAGGCGGGAAAAAAAAACCCAAACTGGCAACACCAGCCAACAGTGTCGCACCCAATGGTCGCACCGCCGCATCCGTTATCAAAACAAAAAGCAGCGTGGAGCATAGACAGTATATAAGAATATATACTGTATAATGTATACTAATATACGACGTATAACCTGGCATGGAGGCGACGAAGCAGCAAGGAGGCTTCGTATGCTAATTTCAACGGGGAAAAAAGGTCTGTGAGACCGGGAAAAATCTTACATTTCTGTGCAAACTTTCAAAAAGAAAATCCGCACTTGAGTCCCATCCACAGCAAACGGCACGTTGAACTGATTGGATATGAAGATGAAATCTGACCATAGTTTCAGTGTTAAAACTGATCAAATAATTGCTGTCTGTGGTTCTATATGGGCTGTGGCAATAATTTAGAAAAATAATAGCTCGCGGCAACCTATGGGCAAAAAAAGAACTATGAACTAGTTCATTTTTGGAAGTGTGGAAGATTTTGAAGTATGAACTGAACTAGTTCATTTTAAAATTTGTGAAGTGAACTTTGAACTATAGTTCATGTAGAAAGTGAACTTTCCCAACGCTGCCTCTTACTGTATTGAAAGCATGTTAGTCATTAGGTAAATTATTATGTCTAAAACACACTTTTAGATTCGTAAAAGCTTTGTCTTCATGAGAACACAAAGGGAGATCTCAGTTTTTGTTCTTGTGTAGACCACATTAGACCATGTCCAGATCCAAAACCACTATATCTAGACTTGTCAAATCTCTCAAGATCCTAAAAAAAACGGTTTCAGATTTGTGAAAGCTTGATTCTATTTGTGAAAATGCAATAAAGGAAGAAAACAATGGAAAACTGCAAGTGGCTAATGCATCCCATCACACAAAAGGTATCTAATTACCCCTCTACATATAAACTGATTGAAATGACAGTTTAAAGATAAACAACATTTACAACTTGTCTGAAACAGTTAACTGTTTAATTCATGCACTTTCCTCAGTGATTGATTTTCTTTCATTTAACATCTGAATACAAAATGCTACTACTATTAACCTTTTGCAAAGTTTTTTGTGCCAAGGCCCTCATCCCCTGTGGCATGTATGTATTTGAGTGTTTACCCTACCATTGTTTTGGGCCCCCTGTAAGAGTGACACAGTTGTATAATTATGCTATAGCAATATTGGGTCGCATCTTGCCCCTATTTTCACTTTTGCTGAGTAACGTATGTTTAAAGTGCTCATATTATGAAAAAAAATCACTTTCTGGAATTTGTGGTGTTATTTTGTGTCTCTGGTGCTTCCACATGCACACAAACTTTGAAAAAAAAAAAAATCCATCCAAGCTGTTCTGAGTGAGATACGGTTTCTGAATGTGTCCTTCCTTCAGTCTCCGGGTGAGCTGGTCAAAATCTGCACGGCTTTTTAGTCGACGTTAACTGTGATTTGAAATCGATTTATCGCCCAGCCCAAACGCAGCTATTGTGGTCATTAGTCTGAGTTTTCCCATGGTTTCTGTGCTGTGTGTCTCAGGTCAGTACGGGGTCCCTCGAGCCTCAGCAAGTCCTGTTCTGTAGAGAGGGAAAGTCCAGCAGCGTTCCTCTGAGCCAGAAAGGAAACCTAGAAGGTGAGACTGCTGTAACTCCCAGTTACCACACGGTGACGATAGAGCTGCGCTCAGAGCTAACAAATAACATCACTCCCTAGACAGTTGATTAAAGTTTTATGTATCAAGGAGGAGCCTACTAGTGTCTACGTGGAGAACCTGGTGAAGATTTTCTGCCACGGGAAAAAGCTGGCGCTTCTATGAGGGACAGATCCCATCCTTCCTGGGACCCAACGGAGGCGGGAGAAGCAGCACCATGTGAGTGATGGAGCACAGCGACAGACATGCCTAGTAGGGGCTTTAGGCTGTCACAGAAAGGGCCATAGAAATGGCAACCAACTCCACCATATTAACAGATGTTCATTTCCAACTGTTAGTAATGTTGGTCGGCTCATTGAGAATTTGTTGACTTTCCTTTTTTTTTTTTTTTTTTTTTTTTTTTTTTTTATGAGGCTGATTTCCCTTTTTGAATGACTCTTGATAGTAAAGTTTGCTGCCCCCTGATCTGAATGATGTGGTCCCATGCAGCTTCATCCTGACTGTCTGTTCCCTCCAACCTCTGGTAAAAAAAAAAAAAAAGTATTGGTAAACAATTTATCAGATAATCAAATTGATCTATTCTGTCTGGCTGTGCCATGAAGAATGTTAGTTTAAATGAAGCTACTCCTCTGTCATATTAATACTCAAATTCCTAGAGGCTCAAGCCAAGGAGGCGGAGTTGCAGCCATATTTGATTCAAGCCTGTTAATTAATCCTGAACCTAAATTAAATTAGAACTCGTTTGAGTCTTGTCCTTAATCTTCAACATGGAAAACGATACAGCCAATTGTTGTTTACCAAGCTCCAGGTCCGTATTCTGAATTTTTATCTGAATTCTGAGTTTTTATCATGTGTAGTCCTAAAATCAGACCAAGTACTTATTTTAGGTGATTTGTATATCCATGTGGACGTTGACAACGCCAGCCTTAGTATTGCTTCCAACTCACTACTAGATTAAATTGGTTTCAGTCAGTGTGCATAAGGCCGCTCACTGTTTTAACCACACCCTCGACCTTGTGCTTGCATATGGCATCGAAATTGAAGATTTAATATTTCCACAGAATCCTTTATCGGACAATTTAATAACTTTCAAATTTTTACTACCAAACTATACAAAATTGGTAGTGACAACTTCATGAGCTTCTTTAATGTTAAAATTATAACAATTAGAGATAAAATTCATCACCTTTTGCCCTCAACTTCTAATGGTTCACCTTTTAAACGCAGGAGTACTAGAAAGAACGGCAAGATCTCTAACAACTACTGTTAAAGGTCTCTTCAGCCAAGCCAAATCCTATTTATCTGATCGAGATCAATTTGTTAAGGTTAACGATAAATCCTCCAGGTACGCTAAAGGGGCAGACAGTCACCACATTAAGAGTAAACTGAAAACCCTCCTCTTTGATAAAACTTATAGTTAAGGAGTGAGGAGTTGCAGCGTCCGCCTAACCCGGCCCACCTGCTTCTCTTCGTAGTCATTAAATTTATTTATCATATAATCAATAATATAGTGAGAGTAGAGGGAGGCAGGCCAGTACAACCCGATTCGGCAGGGGAGAGTTAAAGCCCAATCCGGCAACTCTCTCTAAGCTAACCTGCCTCTATTAGCTATGCTATTATAATTCTAGACTGCCGGGGAAGTTCCTTCCTTCCTATGACACACTGAGCTGCTCCCTCATCTCTGTTTTCACGGTTTCCTTTTGTATGCATCCTGTCCCAGAAATGCTTGTTACTAACCTAGCTCTGGGGAGTTTACTCCCCGGAGTCCTTATGTGTCTTCTTCACAGAACTTTGCTCTGCGATTCCCTCAATGCCCGGCAGCCTCCACCCATGCTCTGCAGCGCCACGTTACATCCCGCAACGCCCTGCTGTGATGTTGATACGCACAGTAGTCAGGATCCGGTATTGGAGACTGCACTACTCAGTATGACACGATGTGCCCTGCTATGACATGAACTTCCACGACTACCTTCGAAGTCACTGTTCCATTATCTTTATTATGACTATTATTTGCCACTGTTCATCACACCCCCAACCGGCCCCGTCAGACACCGCCTACCAAGAGTCTGGGTCTGCTGGGGTTTCTTCCTAAAAGGGAGTTTTTCCTCTCCACTGTCGCAATAGCCACTGCTAATGCTTGCTCTTGAGGGAATTACTGTAATTGTTGGGGTTTTGGAATTTATAGTGTGGTCTAACCTACTCTCTGTAAAGTGTCTCGAGATAACTGTTATGATTTGATTCTATAAATAAAATTGAATTGAATTAAAGTTAGCCATGGCGTTCCACAAGGCTCAGTGCTTGGACCAGATATATCCACCTTGTATATGCTTCCCCAAGGCAATATTATTTGGAAACATTCAATTAACTTTAATTATGCAGATGACACCCAATTATACCTATCAATTAACCAGAGGAAACCAGTCAGTTAACTAAACTCCAAGCATGCATCAAAGATTTAAAAGCATGGATGACGTACAATTTTCTGATGTTAAACTCAGACAAAACTGAAGTTATTGTGCTTGGCCCTAAACACCTCCAAAACTCATTATCTAAAGATATAGTTACTCTGGATGGTATTACCCTGGCCTCCAGCACTACTGTCAGAAATCTAGGAGTTATCTTTGATCAGGATATAGCCTTTAACGCCCACTTAAAACAAACTTCAAGAACAGCCTTTTTTCACCTTTGTAACATTGCCAAAATTAGGAACGTCCTATCTCAAGACGATGCTGAAAAACTAGTCCATGCATTTGTTACTTCCAGGCTGGACTATTGTAATTCCTTACTGTCAGGATGCTCAAATAAGTCCCTTAAGACTCTCCAGTTGATCCAGAATGCTGCAGTGTGTGTTCTGACAAGAACTAAGAAAAGATCATATTTCTTCTGCATTGGCTTCCTGTAAAATCCAGGATTTAATTTAAAATCCTTCTCCTGACCTACAAAGCTCTAAATGGTCTAGCACCATCGTACCTAGAAGAGCTCTTAGTACATTATTGTCCCACTAGAGCACTGCGCTCCCAGAATGCAGAGTTACTTGTGGTTCCTAGAGTCTGTAAAAGTAGAATGGGAGCCAGAACCTTCAGCTATCAGGCTCCTCTCCTGTGGAACCAGCTCACCTCCGGGGGGGGCAGACACCATCACCACATTTAAGAGTAAACCTAAAACACTCCTTCGATAAAGCTTATAGTTAGGGAGTGAGGACTTGCAGCGTCTGCCTAACCTGGCCCACCTGTTTCTCGTCATAGTCGTCAGATTCATCTACCATATAATCAAAGTAGAGCGAGACAGGCCAGTACAGTCCGATCTGGTTGAAACTTCTCTTTCATCTGTGTACTTCCATGTCCTAGAAATGCTTGTTACTAACCTAGCTCTGGGGAGCTTATTCCCCGGAGTCCGTTTTCTTTTCGCCCAGCATGTTTCCTTGGATTAGGGTGGCCCCTAAATCATGGTTGCTGCCTGTCGCCGTGGTCCTGCTGCGCGCCCTGCTATGCCCTGTTACACCTGCTACGCTCTGCAGTGCCCTGCTGCGTCCTCCTACGCTCTGCAGTGCTCCGTTACGTCCTGTGACGCCCTGTACTGCAAAATTGAAGCAAAAAGGATTGTGCAGTCATTCACTTAGATTTGGTTTTAGATTAACAGCTTGAGAACAGAAGGACTTTTAGCAAATTACTGACTCGCACAACCCAGATCAGTTTAGTGAGTGACTCAGAATAACCAGAATCTTTAAAAGGAATAGTTTGCCAGGCCTATTTGAGATGAGGTGTAGGTGGGCGGAGCTTTCCAGAGGAAGAGGGGCTAATTGGCAGATTAACTGAAAACCCCTGTTCACGGCGTCGAGCTGTTACCACTAGTTCATTCTATGTGGTGGAAAAAAACAGCCAGATGGGGCACCTTAGGATTGCTGAGCTCCAGGCCAGGAATGAGGCATGCATTCTTTATGAGCCGCTGTCATTTAAAGATCTTTATAAATATTGTTTATTATATTTGAATATATTTTGTTTAGTCTCTTTTGTGCATTTTTAGTTTTGTGAAAAATAAAATGTGTTCTATTCTGTGAGAAGAGTTTCTTTGTGTTCTTTGGCTTTTAATAGTTTTGTTTCTGTCCACTTTGACTGAAATGTGTTTTAGGATGATAAAAGTCCTTATTTACATGGAGTCTGGTTTGGCAGAATTCCATTTGAGCTTGTGCTGTTTTTATCTTTTGAGTCACAGCGCTCAGTCAGGACAATGACTCAGCATCACCTGACACTAACTCTGCTGCTGATTGTTTGCTGCACGTCCACACCATTCACACAGGATGATGTCGCACCTGAGGCCTGTAGGCTACTACGAATCAAGGCCTGGATTTATCTGTTACCCGGCTTCACCTAACCTAACAATCGCTGTGTCACAACGGTGGTTAACAACCAGTTCAGTCAACTCAGGGTTTCCCAATCCAGCGGCGCGCGCGTCCACATAAAAGAGGCGTGTTTGCACAGCACGACCAATCACAAACTTCTACCAGAGCTGCATATTTTACCTAAGAGCAAACTATAATTCTACATAAATATGAAGAACACAGACACGGTTGTACAGGCAAAACGCAATACAGTTGCTGCTTCCTAAAACAGGAAGGAAAGCTGGCAAAATAGCCGACGCTGTAGATGTTTAAATCACAACTCTTATATCACTTCACCATCAGTCAGGCATAACAAGATCTGACCATAATTACACTTGTGCTTTCCATTAACTGTCATTGCTTTAGCCTAGCCTATTATATTATCAGTTGAAACCCTGGCAGTGGTAAGCGATCGTGAGAGCAAATACATATAAAAAGCATAATTAAAACCACTGTGCGCATTGGCAACACATGGTTCTAGAAGACTGCTGAAAATCTATATCTTTCATAAAAATACCCATCAGAGAATGTTAACGGGGTTTATTGCTCTCTAAATGCTTTTGAGTGCATCTCTCTCTCTCTCTCTCTATCAAACATGTTCAATCATTTTGATTTCCTTTTGTTAATTTAGATTTAAGTAATAGAAATGTTTGAATATTTTTCATTGTTTTTACACTTTTTTTACAACATTACCTGAAATAAATTCAAACATTTATGCAAAAATATGAATGAAAATAGATAAAATACATTTTAAAATTAAGATAATTTTGAAAAAAATAAAATAAAACGTTAAGTACATGTATAATCAGATAAAATCCTATTCATTAAGAGGAATCTGGGGAAAAGCTCTACTGTTTTCAGAAGTTTAATAATTTGGTTTATAAAACTGATTTAATAAATGATTATATAATACATATTATTGCATACTTGTGTTCTATGAGAAAAGGTAAAAAAAGTAGTATATTAGTAAAAAAAAATGTTTGTGAATATAAAATGTGTCATATAAAATAATGTTTTTAAACTTTAAACTCTATATAAATGCAATGACGCAGTGTAGTTTTTCTTTAAGCTGAACATTATTCCTGTTAAACCTGTAGGTCAGGTGACTCCGTGCAGGACTCTATTTCCGGGGGGTTTCGTTGAAGATGGCGTCTCGGTAACATCCTTTCTGCGTGGCTCTGCAGGGCGAGCAATAAAACTAATGTTTTAAACAACTAAACATGACTAAGGGCTGAACAGATGAAACCTTATGGAAAAAGAATTCATCAAGACGACAACTCGCAAGAAGAGCTTCTCATTCAAGTGTTTGTTTTTTTTTCTTTAGTTTATTCTCAAACAAAAGTTGCTAGCCGAGTTATAGCTAGCTATCCAGAAGGTTCGAGGAACCTGCTAACTCAGCGTGGTCAAACTGACCTGACTTCTTCTTAAAGGTCCCATGACATGGTGCTCTTTGGATGCTTTTATATAGACCTTAGTGGTCCTCTAATACTGTATCTGAAGTCTCTTTTATATAGACCTTAGTGGTCCCCTAATACTGTATCTGAAGTCTCTTTTATATAGGCCTTAGTTGTCCCCTAATACTGTATTTGAAGTCTCTTTTATATAGGCCTTAGTTGTCCCCTAATACTGTATCTGAAGTCTCTTTTATATAGACCTTAGTGGTCCCCTAATACTGTATCTGAAGTCTCTTTTATATAGGCCTTAGTTGTCCCCTAATACTGTATCTGAAGTCTCTTTTATATAGACCTTAGTGGTCCCCTAATACTGTATCTGAAGTCTCTTTTATATAGACCTTAGTGGTCCCCTAATACTGTATCTGAAGTCTCTATAGGCCTTAGTTGTCCCCTAATACTGTATCTGAAGTCTCTTTTATATAGACCTTAGTGGTCCCCTAATACTGTATCTGAAGTCTCTTTTATATAGGCCTTAGTGGTCCCCTAATACTGTATCTGAAGTCTGTATCTGAAGTCTCTTTTATATAGACCTTAGTGGTCCCCTAATACTGTATCTGAAGTCTCTATATAGCCTTAGTTGTCCCCTAATACTGTATCTGAAGTCTCTTTTATATAGACCTTAGTGGTCCCCTAATACTGTATCTGAAGTCTCTTTTATATAGACCTTAGTGGTCCCCTAATACTGTATCTGAAGTCTCTTTTATATAGACCTTAGTGGTCCCCTAATACTGTATCTGAAGTCTCTTTTATATAGACCTTAGTGGTCCTCTAATACTGTATCTGAAGTCTCTTTTATATAGACCTTAGTGGTCCTCTAATACTGTATCTGAAGTCTCTTTTAGTCCTCCTTTATATAGACCTTAGTGGTCCTCTACCTTAGTGGTCCTCTAATACTGTATCTGAAGTCTCTTTTATATAGACCTTAGTGGTCCTCTAATACTGTATCTGAAGTCTCTTTCCCGAAATTCAGAATTACAGCCACTAGAGCCAGTCCCACAATGAGCTTTCCTTAGTATGTGCCATTTCTGTGTGTGTGTGTGTGGGGGGGGGTTTAATACACTCAATATTGATTATTGAGTGTATTAAACCAGTATTATTATTGCAGAGATGGGGTTTGGGGCTGAGTCAGTGGGACTGTTTCTGGGAGATGAGTCTGAGGGAAGAACAAGGGTAAGGAGAATGCAGAAGACAAAAGGTAGGTAAAATAAAAAAGTGAACCCCCGGAAACAGTCCCACGGACCCAGCCCCAAACCCCATCTCTGCAATAATAGGCTAATTAATAAATGCTGGTTTAAAGCACTTCTTCCTGCCTCTATGTATTAATGCTCATGGGTAGCCTATGGGTTCCATTCAGACCTTTACATTAAGTCTTTTACTGTTTTATGTCAACAAGACATTTTCAGCTGGCTATACCCAATGTTTAGATCTGTTGTGCTATTTATGCAAATTACCACATACGTAATTAGATTATGCTCCGTTTGCCCATGTTAACAAACAGTACGACACCGTTCTCTCTACACAGACTTTAAATGCAAACTTATTTTTCGTGTGTTTTTATACTTTTCTAGTATTTAAATGGGAAGCTTTTGGGAAAAAATATCGCCGACGGGAAGGCAACACAAAGGTTAAGTTGGTTTGCCAACCGCCAATAAACCATGAATAATAATAATAATAATAATAATCCATGGAGATGATCGTCCTCCCACCAAGGGGTGGCAGTAAATCCCGTTAAAGGAGCTGAACATACAAACACCAGAGACGGTTTAGTTTTTAGCAGATAGCCCTAGAGCATCTTTGTTAATATTAAGACAATGGCTCTGAGGCTACCGCAATAGAACATTTTAAATTAAAGCTCGTAAAATATTGAGTTCAAATATAATATGGACCACATAAGTATAAAAACTCATTAATTTCTGAGCGCATGTAGAATTACCATAGCAAATGTTTTTTATTTTGGTTTAAAGTTATACTAATTTCCTTCTCTTTTGAAGTTCAGTTCTTGAAATATCCTCACTGCTTACCTATATTTTATGTTCAGGCTGGTTAGAAACTAGTTTTCAACGTAATAATAAACACAGCAGCGGACGTTGCACAGAGAGGAAGGGCTTGCCCTCGCACGTGACCAGTGGGCGTGTGTTGTCTTCTCCCCTCATTCAGTGCGACGTTTTATTAAAGTTGTAAGATGGCGACGGTGCATCTGAGGATCGGGGATCTAGTGTGGTGAGAAAACCTTTAAACGTTGTCCAACTCCTCTGCTCCTGCTCCGTGGTCTTGCGTCTCATAACGTAGTGTTAATTGAGGGAGTTTGACGTTAATGTTTCATGTCGGTGTCCATCCAGAAGTAATTAATGGAAGTGTTGGCTTCCTATGTTAGTTGATGGTCAACCCAAACAAATTGCTAGCTAAGCTGACTCAGCCAGCAGCCGTCGTTAGCAGATTGCTAGCTAGCGGACAAGCTTCAGAAAAGGTTTAGACCGAAACGAAGTAGCTTTTCCCAGATGCAAAGCAGTCTTTTATCATTTTAATTCAGGCGCCGAGGACGTTATCTGTAAAGCTTCGCCAAATACCTTTTTATTTTTTTTTAATTTTATTTTCAATGTTGTTGAAATGTTGTGGTCTGTGAAAAGCTTCGCTACCACCGGATATCTAACGTTAGCTAACGTTAACTGTAAATTGTAGGGAACGTTAGCTTCACGTTTGCTCGTCTTCCGTGTTAACTGTTGGAAACTTCTTTCTCCCAAGACAACTTTAGTTTGTCAAAATCGATGTATTCGTTCTCTTTAGTCTGAATTTGGGTCAATTCAACCCAGATAACGTTAGTTGACTTAGCTACCGTTAACGCTACTCGTGTTGACAATAACGTGAAACAGTTGGTCTCACGTTGGCTTGTCGCACCAGTTTGTTTATAATGGTGGTATTATCAGCATTGCATACACACGAAACTGCACTGGGGGCTAACTTTAGTTGCCTTGTATATTGGCAGCACGCATGACAGAAATATTGTGGCACATTGTTTCTTTAGACTATTAATCGACAAATAACGTTACTCCAGCAATTCAAGCAGCGACTAACGTTAGGCAATTTGTTTTCTCCTGTTAGGAGTTACGTCTTTTAAGGGCGTTATCACATAGTCCCTTTTGAAACGAACCAAACTCTAGTGGACCAACTTTTTTTATCCACACTGTAGTTCCTCTGGAGATTAACTGCTTTGGATTATGGGCAGTGGCACATTTTTGGAAATCCTGGCGGGGTCATACATGCATACATTCATACAACAAAATGTGGTGATGCAATCTGAACATACCATAGATATAAATTATATTAAACCATACTGGAACAACCAATAAACTTTGCACGAGTGAGAGAGAGGAGACGCTGCCATTGCGGTAACCTGTGGACTACCAATACCAAAGTGATGACAAAATTGGACCTGAGGAAGCATCAGAATCATCAGATTCACTTAGTGTGTTGTAATGTGTCTGTACTAGCAAGAAAGACCTGTATCAGGGCTAAATGTATCTCTTCTTTCAGGGGGAAGCTTGGTCGTTACCCGCCATGGCCAGGGAAGGTAAGGAGTGCAAACGTGCCATTTGCTGGTTTTAGGCTAAATAGATTCAAACATTTGCATGGCAAATGTAATGCTACTGTTGGACTACTCATTTTTCTTATTTACATTTCAGGTAGTAAGCCCTCCCAAGGACTTGAAAAAGCCCAGGGGCAAAAAATGCCACTTTGTGAAATTCTTTGGAACTGAAGACCAGTAAGTATGCATAATGAAAGGTAGCTGTTCTGACTGACTGACCTGGCATTTCCTTCTCCATCGAATGTGTAAGAGCTGTGTTTGTGTGTACCTGTCCAGCGCCTGGATCAAAGTAGAACAGCTGAAGCCCTACCATGCCCACAAAGAGGAGATGATTAAGATAAACAAAGGAAAACGCTTCCAACAGGCAGTCGATGCCGTGGAAGACTTCCTAAAGAAAGCAAAGGGTAAAGAACAGGTGAGAGCTTCTATAACACACAGTCCAACATTTGAGATGTACCTAGCACTTCTAGATGGTTTGTGTTTTTCCCTCTTCCAAAAGACCTAATTCCCTTGCATTTTGTATTATTTTTTTATTATTATAGAGATGCGTCGATAGTCTTTCTGGTATTTCAATGTGTTCGACATATACAGATTAAATTTTTTGCCCAGCGCCCCCACCGACCATTTAATTTATTTTCATGTCTAATTTTGTGAAATACTAAGCCTGTTATCAGTATGTAGTCTGACCACGGACGCTCTAAATATGAACTGAAAATGTCTGCTCTGTACAGCAGCAGAGTAGCAGGAGTCATGCAGTAACAAGATGATGCCAGAGGATTTTGTGTCAAAGCAAAAGCCTATTTTTATTTTGCCTATTTGCTAAAATGGAACCTGATAACGTTAATGAGGCGACCTGTGAACTCGGGTGGCCGCCTCGCAGCCGGAACATGGGGCAGCTGCACCACAGACCAACCGGCTCCGTAGCGGAAGCTCGTCCAGAAAGCCAGATATAAAAGTCAGCACACAATATCTTTTCTAGTAAAATGTCCAGTTTCTGGTGTTAACACAAGTTTATTAACCAGCGGGGTGAGGGAAAGAATTCTCCTCGAGTCAATATAATTTATCACTTTTTTTTTTTTTTTTTTTTTTTTTTTTGCTAGTCAAAATTTACACATGTGCCGCCTGATTTTTTTTTTTTTACAGCATGCACACAGCAGCATAGACGGCAACGTCTCACACACACACACACACGCACAACATGCTAGGGGTGGTACGGTTCACAAAACCCACGGTTTTCGGTTCTGTACGGTTCTTGTTTTTTCTTTTAATCTTTAACACTCCAGAATATAATTCAGCATATAGCTAAAATTAGCATATTGAATGCATGTTGCACAAAACATGCACACAGTGGCAGTTCTATATTGTTTAATTTCATCATAGGTAACATGAAATCCAAAATGTTCACACACACCAGACTATAAACGACGCTGGCGCATTCCTCCAGCTCTGGGCAGCCTCTCTCCCACTTGACATCTCTACAGGTGACGTGACCTACAGCGGCACCCCACTCCACTTGTCTCTCAAAATCTGACGAAAATCTTTTAAACCGTCCTTTGTCGATCTGAAATGAAGACAGATTCAGCAACTGCACGACCCATTTCTCGCTAAAAATGTTTTCAGAAACACGTTTCGGTGAACTATTTTAGTACGATATGACATCGTATTCTGAACGAGCCGCCATGACAGTCTGTTTTGAAATTAGGGACCAGCCAGACCCATGTGACGCAAACGTCCAATCAGCTGCCATGGGTTGCGTTTGTCACGCCCATCCCGCTCGTCATTTCCAGTAAGTGTTTTAACATTAGGTGTCGAAAGTGGACACAACGACAGTAAGAGGTTAGTGCACATTAACAGTGTACTGACGAACCGTGCGGTACACACGGGCTCCGAACCGAGACTAGCGATCCGAGCGATTCGGGTGTTTTTTCATGAACCGTACCACCCCTACAACATGCACGTCGTGCACGCAGTGGAAGCTGCAGCACACAGTACCGCCGCTGTACATTTTAACACATGCAAGTCCAAAATAAGCTCTGGATAAACGCCTTAAAAAACATTTAGAACAACGTACTTAATCAGACACTTAACTGGCTATTGTCGCAGACACACTTCCAGTGTTGCCAACGTGGCAGACTTTCTAGCTAGGTTTAGTGACTTTCCAGACCCTATTAGTGACTTAATTTAAAAAAAAATAGACCAATCAAGGAAAACGGAAGAAAAAAATATGCATGCTGCTCAGAGTAATCCCAGTGCCTGGCTCGTCTGCCGGGTCACTCTGTCAGTAGGTGTTGGGCTGGCAAGGACTCCTTCCTGAAATGCTCCTGGGTGTTGCGTTTTAGTCTCAGCAAATGTTTATTCAGGTGGACACATGGTCTCTGTTGAGGCCATCTGCTCCACCAGTATGACTGCATTCAATCTCTTTGGTAATCTGGTCTCCCTTTTGCTCGGTGTACATGTAACCGGCTTATTTCAAGACCCATCCCACATTTAAGACCGCTGAGAAATGTGTTGACATGCAAAAAAAAAATTGTAACACAAAATGCTAATCTTGTGTTTTTAACAGAACTTAGATGGCAAAGGAGACTCGAAAGGAAAGAAGACACCCAATAAGCCGCTGAAAATACTGGAGGAGGATGACGAGGATCTGAGTGCCCTGAAGGACCCCTCCGAGAAGGTCAGTAGGACTCTGACAAGTTAAAACATTGTCCTGTCAAGTGTTGGTTAAATAGTTTTACTGAAAATTTAAGCTATTTAGAAAAGACAAAACACAGCGAATTGAGGACCAGAAAAAGTGAAGCAAGAGATGGAGGCTTTACAAACGATTCATTAGTTATGAACCCCCTCCTTCCCTTCTTTGTGCATTGAGCCATGCACATGTCTTTTCATTGTCTGTAGGGAATGTCAAGTTGAGAATGAGATTTTTAATTCTGTTCACCTTCAAAAACCAGGTGTTCGCTTTCCCGGCTAAAGCAATCTGATGAAAATTGTCCGCATTAAACCTGTACTTTACAATTTATATTTCTGTTTACAAAATGGTGTCGTCTGGCGACTTTTGTGCGCAGAAAATCGAGTGACGATTATGAAGGGGGGGTGTCATGGAAGGCTTGTGTCATGTGGACGCGGCGACAGTGTTGTTGTCATTACTTGGAGTTCCTCATGGGGGAGACAGAAACTACGCACTATTGCTTTAAGTGTTGCGGTGTCATAATGGCAATAACAGGTCAAACTTTCACTTGCTGAATCTTATATTTAAAGTGAAGGCTGGGGCTTACGCTATGGATAATGGCAAGTAAGTGTTTAGCCACATCTAACCCAGGTACCAGTGAACTATTGTGATTTTTAATGGTTAGTGAGTGGGGTGACTGCAGGAATTCAATGTAACATAACGTAACGTGTAGCCTTTATCTCTTTCTGCTTTTGTTTCCCCTGTTCTCCGTTTGCTTTGAACCGTTCCTGTCGAGAGAGCCCTGCCGTGTGGACAACGTGTGTATGCCAGATAGTCTGGTGGGGATAGTTACGGAGAGGTGTGCTTGCAGACACAGTGAAGTGCATGCTTTCCCATGGGTAGTGAAGCTGCAGTAGTCAGTGTTTTGTGTTCGCCGCCAAGACGCGCAGAAGTACCCGTTTAACGCAACGTTATTGAATCTAAAGCTAATTGAGTTAGCCTGAAGAAACCAGGGGTCTCCCGGCTACGGTTTGGAGCTGCGAAGCTGGAAATGTAACCCTAATCTACAAGAGAAGTCTGTGTCTGATATAAAATAATTTTCTCCAATTTTAAGGATTCTTGCTAGTGCGTGGCATGCAGGCTCTGCATGCATAGCGAAGATGCCAATCGCAGTCAATTTATCAAGCAACTAAAGCAGGCCCGATTACCGTTAAGTTATCCACCCCGACCTGAAAATGAGCAAGCAACAGGAGGGGAGCAGCATCTGGGCGCCCCCCGTGTTTTAGGGGAAGCGACATGCATGCTTCATTGATGTTGACGCTGGATTGATAGTATTATATGAATACAGTGGTGTTATGGTAGTCAACGAGTGTTGGTTAGGTTAACTACCTAATTTCCCACTTCCAAAATCACTTCAGAAGAGTAGTATGTCCCTGGTCCCCCCTGGGGGGTACACGATCACTGTCACCTTTTTCACCCCGATGAGTTTGCAGTCCTGATATATTCATTGTCTGGTTTTACATAACCCAGCTGTCATTAAGTTTGTTAATTAACCTCACTTCATAAACCTCCGTTTCCACCTCCATATTCTGACACCTTCCAGTAGTAGACGTCAAGCAGTGAAGGCTGTGGCGCTAAGGTTGTAACAATACCACTCGTTGGACATCGGTTCACCCGAATAACATTAAACCTATTATCTCTCTTACCTCTAGTGGTATCTATACATGCAGATCAGTTTGGCTGTATTTGTCCAGGTTTTGAGATACCTCTCTGTCTGAGATCTCACTCTCAGACGGTGAAGGAAATTTGATTTGGTGGTCCTCAGCGCCGTCTGTCCATACAGTATATGACAGAAAAACATCCCCCACTACGGCACACCTGGACCTCTACAAATTCACCCTTTTTTTTTATTTATTTATTTTTTATTTTTTTGATTTAGAAGGTCAATATGTGTCTCTTTCCTCCTCAAGGACTTAACTGACTCAGACCCCGAGCCGTCCACTATTGAGAGGCTGGGGGCGGGACCTGGCTCAGGATTCAAGTGGGAAAGCAGTGTAGGTGAACCCCCCCTTTTCCAACAAGCCTGCCTTGCTGTTCTTCTACCTGACTTTAAGCTTTGGCTTTATTCACCAGCAACTGCAGACCTTTCCCTTCTGACCTGTTTCTTACACACACACACACACACACACACACACACACACACACACACACACACACACACATGCGCGCAAAAGGACACAGTATTTTTGTAAGTAGTGTGTCAGAGAGCTCTCACCACTAGCTGTTTCTACCCTCAGACTTTTTCATGGTCTGCCGATTTATAAACCGAATCGGCCCATTTCCTGGTTTCAGGTGTCCTCCTCTGCATTTCCTCTACAATACTGCAACATATTGAATTAAACATTTGCCTGTTGGAAATGTCATAATCTTTTGCCGTTTTTTGTTTTCAGGCCAAATCAGTGTAGGACTGTAATGTAACGGATAGAGGGACTTATCGTTAACAGTCACTTATTAGGCCAGTCATCCCATACACCATAAAAAAGCATGTGCATTTCAGGCTGTTTTTACCTGGTTTTAAAATCCTTCCAGAGTGATCGGATCACAAGTGGACCGCTCTAAGTACGTTAGTTGACACCTGGAATCAGATTGTGTCTTCCCAACTCTACATGTATGTGCCAATAAACGGTACATTAATCCCATTTGCACATAGGCTAGTTGAGTGTATGTGTGTCCGTCTCACATAAATCCTACGTTAGAAACGTGCAATGACTAATGAAAAAGTGCTTCCTACAGCTTGTCTGTGTGCAGAGGGATGTAACTTTTCTCTGCGTGACGGCTTTGTGTTTATAACATGTATCCTACATTTTCTGAACCTACAAATAAAGATGTCGAACGGGGCCTGTGCACGAGAAAGAGAGACATTTTCAATGGTCTCCATATGTTCAGCTCTCACCGCGTTTGTAGCGTCTAACTGAATCTCTGTGGTTTCTATATCTGCTTTATTTTCGTTTAATGTTTGCTATTAGAAGTCGTGTTAGCTGCTTCATAATCAAAGCTTTTAAATAACAAAATAACCGGGGACTGTTATTGGAAAGTAAGCTAGGTCCCGGAGACTACGATCGTGATGATATCGTATCATAAGGCCTCTGGTGATTCCCACCCCTAGTGGATCCTGGGTGCGTTCACACCTGTACTGCCTCGGATCACTCGGGGTGGATTTAAAAACCTGGTGGAAACAGGGTTTTTGTGTCTAGTTGTAAAACTGTTCTTGGCACACCTCTAGTTCTTTTGAATAGCAAACTGTTCCTTTTGTTCTGTGTTGCTGCGAGTATTCTAAAAGTCAAACAATGTGGCTAACATGCTGTTGTGTTTTTCTACCTCAATGGATTGTGCAGCAGTTGAACATATGCAGGGTTCTCACTGGTTATAGAGTTTCTGCTGTATTGCGGAGTTTTAAGAGAATTAACCAAATTTCTCTGGGAAACTCGGAACATTCAGGTATTTTGATTAGGCTTTCATCGTTAACACTCCATGGCAAAATCCAACTTTTTAGCTCCATGGATTGAATCCCTCCCAAATTTCTTACCGGCATCCATGGCAGTATGTACAAGGACCATGAGGAGCCCTGTGTCAGCATGGTGTGTTATAGACTAGATGGTTTCTGCACTCTATATTCTGCCTGGTCAGTACATACCGTATGTAAAGAGAACACTTAACAATGAACTCTTCTTCTGTTGCAGCCTGTGAAAGACGACCCACATTTCCATCACTTCTTACTCAGCCAGTCTGAGAAGGTAAGGGGAAGCCTGCTCCTTTTTTTTTTTTTTTTTTTTTTCTCGGTGTAGTTATAGTTTTGGGTTTCAAATTGTCTGATCTTGTTTGAAGCCCAATCTGAGACTTGATAGTATTTTGTTCTCCTCTGAATGTGCCTGCTTGGCTTGGCTTTGATCAATAGTGATAAAAGATTTTCACCCCTCTCTGGACACACCCAAGCTTGAGTTTCCCAACAGCAGTGTTTCCCTTTTTGTGTTCCAAAATCTTAATTTTGACCAAATTGATTTTAATTTTTACTGTAAATGCATATCTGTTCCAATGTGGATTTTATTAACTAGTTATCGGTATCGGCCTTGGAAAAAAAACGTATCAGTGGATCCCTGGTAGTAGGCCTGCACGATAAATCGTTATAAAATCACAATCTCGATTCACCATTGTTCGAGATTTTCATTTTTAAATTACTGTTTTTGTTTTTCTCCAATTAATTTATTGAAAGCATTAGACATTGATTATGTATGCCTGTATCAGAGCCATATTTAGTTCAATGTGTTATATGTCACTAGTTTTGGTAGCCTTCTGTACTTAAATGGCCAGTATGTACTTTATTTTCTTTCATGTGTGCAATAAACATTACACTTCGTGAGAAAAAAAAATAGTGGCAGAGAATCGTGATATCAATCCTGAGCTAAAAAATCCTCATTCATATTTTTCCCCGACTCGTGCAGGCCTACCTGGTAGAGAATATATTGGTCACCTCTGTCTGTTTCCTCACTTTCCACAGCCAGCCTCATCAATGGAACCCATTAGCAAGCGCCTGAAGATCATTGAAGAGGTAAACTAACTAGTAAATTTTAGTAAGACTAATGTTCTGAGTTTACTTGTAATATAAATTCTAACTTCTACGGTTTGATTTTTTTTTACTGTAGTGTTTTCCATAGCAAAATGTCCTGAATATTTTTGGTTTCCTCATGCATAGCAAAGCTAGGTAAGGCTGCATTCCCTTCAGTATGAAACTGACAATGTTGGTTTTTGGGTTGTGCAGGACACGGGGTCGACCTCTATCCAAGCAGCCGACAGCACAGCCATCAATGGCAGCATCACACCCACAGATAAAAGGTATGTACACATCCTCACCGCAACATTGTCAACGCCCCTTATTACGTTTAACCTAGGATAACTATTATTGATTTTATTACAATAACGAGCATTGGGTTTTCAATATGGATGCTAATTGGGCTTGCTTGTGTTGTGTTCTTTTTGGACTTTGCCCTTCAGGATAGGGTTCCTGGGTCTGGGGCTGATGGGTAGCGGTATAGTTTCCAACCTGTTGAAAATGGGTCACGTTGTCACAGTGTGGAACCGCACAGCCGAAAAGGTACTGTAATGAAACACAGAGTCACTGTCACACAGGCAACTGCAGACTCCACTTTAAGATCCTCACTGATGTTGTGTCTCATTAACGCCAGGCACCTGTTGCTGTGTTTGACTGGTGATGATATATTTCATTTAAAACTTCTGATCATCTGCTGCTGCTCAGATTTGACCACCTGCATGTTATAAATAGCATGGTGTCTTACAACTCACACTAGGACTATGGCCCAACATTTAAATCATGGTATAATTTGAAGCATGGGAATGGTATATGGTATATTAGTTTTTCACAAGATTTCAATAAATACTTCTAAAGGGGTAGACCTCTGGTATGGCAACTGCATGACAACTATTACTGTACTCTTAATAGTGATGCTAAGAAATATTTCATGTATTATATATATTTTATGATATTTTATGTGGGACCTGATTAAAAAAAATTCACATCAGATCCGTTTTAGATTTAAGGGCTTCCAAAATATGAGGCATTGCTCAATTCTGCAATAAATGTCACTAATCTGCATTACATCAACTGAGGTTGGCAACCCTAATGTGATTCATGATTTAAAAAAAAAAAAAAAATTGGGTGCATATCCTGTGTTGGCATGCTGCAGATAATTCAGAACGTGACTTGTGACTTGTACCTCTGTGTTCCAGTGTGACCTGTTCATCCAGGAGGGGGCCAGGTTAGGCCGGACTCCTGCAGAGGTGGCTTCCACCTGTGATATCACTTTCTCCTGTGTCTCTGACCCAAAAGCTGCCAGGGATGTGAGTGCCATCTCAACTACACTACATGGCTTCCTCTGGAAGTGTGACATCACTAGCTTATGGGTTAAAAAAAAAAAAAAGTAAAACGTCTGTGTGTTTGTTGCTCTCCAGTTGGTATTGGGACCCAGTGGAGTGCTGCAGGGCATCAGGCCAGGCAAATGCTACATAGAGATGTCCACTGTAGACCCAGAGACCATCACAGAACTCTCACAGGTATACACAAACATAGCACACCCACACACCAAAGTAGCCACAGTTCTTAATTTTTCCCTAGGTTTGTGAAAGACTTAGGTGCACGTATTTAGTGGGGGGTTTAGGAGTCCTCCCTCAAGAAAATGTTACCAACCTGTTCCCTTTTTTCAATACATTTTTTTTTCTCACAATTTCACATCATTTAGACTATTATTATTATTACCACATCTGTGTCTAAAACGTTGTTAAAGCTAGAGCAGATGAATACATGAATAAATAATAAAACTGCGGGACCAACTACCATAATTAGATCTGAGAAAAGTCATTTAGTTAGTTTTGATTCTTTCATTTTCCATTAGTTCTGCTTGGGTGCTGCACCTAAGCCTTATAATGCTAGGGATTACCCTGCACTATCCCAACATGATTGTTGCTATTCTTCTCCATCTGAAACACAAACTGTTGGGAGTTAGCATTGGATTAGTGTTAGTATTGCTGTGTTAAATGATTGCATGTTTGAATGTCAGGTGATCACATCGCGGGGCGGGCGTTTCCTGGAGGCTCCGGTGGCGGGAAGCCAGCAGCTCTCCAACGATGGCATGCTGGTCATCCTGGCTGCTGGCGACAGAACGGTGTACGAGGACTGCAGCAGCTGCTTCCAGGCCATGGGCAAGACCTCCTTCTTCCTGGGTATGTAGGGGTGTACTGAGAGTCAGCTCTCACCGTTCAGTATGACACACCTTCTGGGTTCACTGTTGGATACGTGAACATAAACAACGTCTTGGCTATTTCTTGGCTCTGCAGTTGCCAGGCAACCAGCGGAGACTCCAGGAAGTTACTGCTAAGAAAAAGCCCGGCACATAACCTTCTGTAAAACCGTGATTAAACAAATGAGATAACATTTAGAGGTGCTGGTAGGTAAAGTGTGTTAACATGAACAGTGCCAGGCTCAAGCGCGATTTATGCTTCTGCGTTAAATCGGCGCTGTGGCTACGTACGTTGGCACATGGAAACAGCGGCCTACGCCGTACCTCCCGAAAAATGTAACTGCATGTCGCGGTGACGATCTGCTGTGGCTTGGTAGCGTTGCATTACTATAAACATAGCATTCGAGGATTGGCGAAAAACGTGCTCTGGTTTATTTCTTTAAACCAATCACAATCGCACACTGTGCCTCTGCCAAATGGCCTCGGGAAAGAACTTGTTTTGGTGGAACGTGTGTACGTTCAAAAGTAAAAACGGTAGTAGAAAACTCAGATTGGACAGATAATCTAGCTAGCTGTCTGGATTTACCCTGCAGAGATCTGAGGAGCAGTTAACCATAGTCCTCAGAAATCCACCAGAGTTTAGAACGCCAACACAATGGAAGCCAAAGGTAACCGATATCTGCCCTAAATGAGTGAAATCCGGCAGCAACGGAGCAATCCTGGAAGTGGAACGTCAAGGATATAGACTATCTAATTTGTGGCTGCCCAACATGATAAATAGCCAATTTCAGTCCAACAGAAATTTAGGCACAGACACACTGAGGATGATTGTCATTTCAGTGTGAACACTGTTTTTATATTTTTGTGTGTGTGTTTTCAGGTGAAGCGGGTAATGCAGCGAGGATGATGCTGATCCTCAACATGGTGCAGGGCAGCTTCATGGCCACCATTGCAGAGGGGCTAACCCTGGCCCAGGCCACCGGCCAATCACAGCAGACCTTCCTGGACATCCTGTGCCAGGGCCAGATGGCAAGCACCTTTGTGGACCAGAAATGCCAAAGTAAGTCCACACAAAGGAAGTTTTAAGTCGTTTTGTTTACCGACTCACCTGAACCTCGCTTACTGGTTGTCTTTTGTCAACTGTATTTATTAGTTAATTTTCTTTCAATCTCAAATGGTAAGGTTTTGGGGTTGTGGCTATAGAAAAGTGGTAACATGAACACTGACAATTTCAAGCAAAGATATGTTTGAATGTACAGTAGGCTAATAAAAACCTTCCCTCCTCCTGCATCCAGATATTTTACAGGGCAACTTTAAGCCAGACTACTATTTGAAACATATTCAGAAGGACTTGAGGCTAGCCATCTCCATGGGCGACATGGCCAACCATCCAACCCCAATGGCTGCTGCTGCCAATGAGGTACAATTTAGAAATGGTGTTACTCTGTACTGAAAAGGGTTTACGCTAATAAAATGCAATCTTTTTTAATTTTTTTTTTTAAACTGTGAACTGGTGACCAGAAAACTCGTCTAGGTACATTCCACATGTTTCCGAAGAAAAGCAATGAATTCATTAGTCTACATGATTGCTTCAGAGATTAAGTTAAGCAAAATTAAGCACTGGGCGAATGATACGCAGTCATAGAGGATGCAGGACTTCACTAGCCTGACAAGCCAGACCCACATCAAGATGTAGGGTCTGGGAACTCACCATTGACGGAGCTCAATCCGAGTGGCGGGATAAACGGTTGTCTTTCACATTCCCTCTGCACATAATAGGATGGCGCTACAACCAGGCAGAACACCGAAGAAGGTAGCGGAGATAGTTGATGGATTCAACTTTAAACTTTTGCTGTATCCGGTCGGCAAAACTCCGAACACATATTCCTTTTTTAAGAATGATTTCAGTGCCGTTCTTTTCTCAAAGAAAAGCTTAACTCCAAGTCTTCCAGAAGACCGCTGTTCCCAGCAGCAGCCATAAGCCCGCCCACCGACTCTATACACGATGTGATTGGCCTGACCAGAGTTTGGTTTTTCCAGCTTGCAAGCCAACGGAGAGTGCCTAGACCCCCCTGGCTGTAAATTAAATTTGCTGCCACTAGGGTGCGTCTAGATTTCTAGGCTAGGACTTCACCATATGAATAAAGTAATGTTACCTGAGCCACTTTAATATCTGCTGACATCTCAGCAACACAGAACATCCCAACAGTATTTTTCTTGCAGAGCAACATGGAAATAGAATGAACAGTGTTGTTTTGAAAACGTTGTACAGTGTGTGTTTTGTTCATGTGTGATGTTCCATAAGCATTTCACTGTATTTAAAATGATTCACTTTAATTTCAAGTGTAAAAAGTAATATTTCCATTCCGAACTTACCTCCTATAGGCTACTGTATTTTAAAAAGAAGTTTAGTGCTGGTTAAGCTTATGCTTCACTTTGTGTTGATGGCCTGAGTCTATAATGTGGCCATTAAAAAAAATGATAAACGCTGCATGATGACTGAGAAGTTGCCTATGTTCAAATTTTGTGGCTAAGTCCTGGATCTTCACAATCCTGCCTACAGCACCTTTTTAAATATCCTTTGTAACAATACATGAATAAATGCTAACCTAACAATAGGAGTGAGGCAATCCAACTAAAACCATTTTATTTTGCTGTTCCTTCGCAGGTTTACAAGAGGGCTAAGGCACTGGACCAGTCAGACAATGACATATCTGCCGTCTACAGAGCCTACATTCACTAGAGTGAGGTGTGAGCTTTCCTCTGGACCACACAGTCTTTCATCCCTTCTAGTTTTCCCCCTTTGTCATGTAATGAGTTTTATTTTTAAATTCTCCTTTTTTTTGTCTTTTTTTTTTTTTGCACCACAGCGCCAGCCATGTTCGCTGCCCACAAGTCATGTGGTTGTGAGTCCTTTTGTTAGAGGCAACCTTTTAAGCATTGCACTGACTACTGGGGGAATATAAGCTGTAAAGAGTGTTCCAAAATGAGGTTGTACTACTGCAGTTTGCTGTAGGGGCAGTTTGTCTGGTTTCTGGAGTATAGTGGAAGTAAAGCAGGCCAAGGATGGGGCGGGGGATGGGAGGTGGGGGGGGGTCTCCAGTGCAGCTGTGAAGAGCAGGGTGTCCCGCTCAAGCCAGAGAAAACGCTGTCAGGTTTTGTGGATGCATAAACCCTAAAGAATTTTTTTGTTTTGCAAATGATGAGTATATTTAATTGAGTGTGATCTTTGCTTTTCTTTTAAATGTCCAGAATTCCATGAGAGAAAACACCAAGAACATGCCACTGCATTGCCTTAATATTGTAACCCCTCAAGTCTTTTCAATAATAGTATTTATTTATGTTTCTTTTCTAGGTCTTCTTGGTGCAGGTTGGCCATGGCTTGTTTCTGTATTTGAGATGATTTATGCTTTTACGTTGGTGTTTCTTCAACAGGTTAATGATAGAGCAACAGATGTGTTGAGGCCTTAAAATGCAGTAATAATTGATATTTCTCATCAAGACTTGAGATTTCCACATTTGAAAACCCTTGATTCTTGTGTTTGGAAGAGCTCTCATTTAAACAGTTGTTTTTTTTTGTTTGTTTTTTAATATATTACTCTGAAAATAGATGAATCCACTTTTTGAGTTGCATTTTAACTGATGTCATAATTAAGCCCCCACGTCAATCGTGTTTTTATCTTCTTTTTAGTTGGAGGTAAAAGTTGTGGCTGGGTATTGAAGGCCAATTTTAGACCATCATGACACAAGTACATGATTAAAAACAACCTAGCTAATGTAAGCGTTTGAAGTGGTTCAGTGGTTAGAGAGTTTCTTTACTTGTGGAAGACTGAAACGTAAAGCCGTAGAATAAATACATCCTCTTCAGCTCCACAGTCGGTAGCTGATTGTAGTTGGAATGCAATTATTGATAAACTGTTACATCAGTATCTCACACACACACACACACACACACACACACACACACACACACACACACACACACACACACACACACACACACACACAATGCGTGGCACTATCTTTGTGGGGACCCGTCATTGACATAGCCCCTTACCCTAACCTTAACCATTAAAACTAAATGCCTATTCATAACCTAATTCTATCTACAGAGCTAATTCAGGTAATTTGGAACCTGACGGATAAATTGGTCATCTCAACTGCTATAAGCTCCCGACAGTCATTCAACGGTGTCGGCTGATAATTAACAAGGAATGTCGGCAGACACATCAGATGCCAAAGACATGTTTGAGGGCTTTAGAAATGGTGTCTCCATTACATAGTTCTGTCCATCAGAGTGCACTAAAAAGTTTGTTTTACTCTGTAAAATGTCCCGCTCGATACATATATATTGAGCACAATGCTAGAGTGAACAAATGTAAAGAATTGTTGTTAAAAATTTAGAGGATTTTTTTTTTCTTCTTTGTTTTAAAATTAGGATATTTTTAATTTTAAAATGAGGATATTTTTAATTTTAAAATGTTTGTTAGCTGCCTCATAAACGTATCTGGTCGGGTTCTACAAATGGGTCTAATCAGGTCAGACAGGGTCCGGTTCTGTTACTGCAGGTGTCTGTGTGTCAACAGGTCTAATAACCGAGCACATCACTTCTATCATAATGGGAGTTAACGCTCTTCTTTTTCCAGCGTCTTTGCGGGTTTATTCTGGAACCGCCCCAATCTGGATCAGGTCTAATTAACATTGCGTCCATACCAATTTTGGATTTGGTCCAGAAAGTTTGGACAGGTGAAGACCTCTACTACGCCCTGAATGTTACACACACACACTCACACACACCCTACATAAGTATGCAGATGCAAATGACAATATGCAACAGAAACGTGGCATGGTGGTCTATAGTCAACCAGGAGTGTTTCATAGACCTTTTTCACAGCAGACATGTTGACCTGTCATAGTAGGAAAAGCACAGGTGTATTCAAAACCGTTACTGATGGCTGCATTCCACTTAGGAGAGGTCCAGGTATTGTGTCTATGTCTGCTGTGAAAAAGATCCACACCTGAGGAGGGGAAACCGCGGAGTTCATATAGCTGATAGAAGAATAGATGGCTTTGATCTGTTAGTGGTAGTCTCGCATTGCCACACCTTCCTCCACAGCGCCGCACAGGAAGGTCTGGCTAGTCCACACAGCATTCCGGGATGGGAGGAAAAACGTGCTCTGGTTTATAGGCATTTCTTTTAAACAAATCACAATCGTCTTGGGCGGTTCCAAGCGCCGGACAGAGCCACAGTGCCTCTGCAGAACAGCCTCGGGAAGAACTTGTTTTGGTGGAACGTGTACGCTCAAAGGTTTTTTTTTTTTTTTAGTCGTGCAACAGAAAACTCAGATTGGACAGATAGTCTAGCTAGCTGTCTGGATTTACACTGCAGAGATCTGAGGACCAGTTAACCATAGTCCTCAGAAATCCACCGGAGGTTAGAACGGCAACACAAATAAAGAGGAAGGGGACGGACATCCGGCCGAAAATGAGGGATTTCCGGCGGCACCGGAGCAATCCTGGAAGTGGAACGGCGTGGATGTAGACTAATCTGTTGGTGACTGTTAGAGCGCTCTTCTTTCCACCACTCAATAGTGATGCAACACAATGTGTGAAGTCATAGCTTAGGCATCTGTTAAAAATATTCGGAGAGTAAGTATTGGGTTGTATGCCTTGTTCATTTTCTGTCCAATTTGTCCGATTTTTATTTTTTATTTTTTTACAACTCCATAATTTCAAGAAGGATGTGGGTATTATTTTTGGGCTCTTATCACAAATGGTGTCAGCAAAAAAGTGCAGAAGTGGGTAAATCAAGATGGCAAATATGACCGCAAGTCTATATCCTCATATGAGAGCACATTGGTAGTCGGCCCCATGTGACTGAGTGATTGTCATGCTGTAGCAGCAGACCCTGCTGTTCTTCCACTATAACCCATACAGTATGACACAAAGACAAAGAAAGCAGGGGAGTGGGCACCATCAGAATATTGTATTTGCTTCATTGCAGGAAAAAAAGACCATTTTATTTAGTTTAAGGCCCTTTTTTATCAGTTTCAACTGTATCTAAATGAGTTTCTCAAACACAACACATTTGTTTAATAGAATCCAACATCCTACTTTTCTGTTTGCCAAACAGATTATAGGTGGATTTTGGTGGCCCTTACACACTGTTGAAAAGAACAATTTTAGAAGACTGATGCAAATAGCCAAATAGGTTGCATAGGGTTTATTTTATATCTACAATAGCCAGGATTAATGAAAACAACGAGCGACTGTCTAACACCTTTGTCTCTTAATACTGTAGGTTGTTGAGTTCAAGTGTAAATGGTTTATTATGTGGTTTATATAATCTGGCTTATCGCATCCCGTTTAAAGGAAGGAAGGTGTAACTTTGGCTTTGGGGGATATTTATGATTTTGTGTACATGTGGACGTATTGAAGACTTTTTGTGCTGTTTAATAAATCCTCTACTGATTATTGACATGCATGCATGTTTTATTACCGATCCAGTGTAGGCAGCTGCATGGCAGCTCCGCCACCATTTGTGTGTGTGTGTGTGAATAGGAATGAGAGGCAAATTGTAAAGTGCTATGTAAATGTAGTCCATTTACCATCTCATTCAGTTAATATTATTTGGACTGTTATTAATTTGCTTAGGTCTCTATTTGACACTTAATACATTTCATATCCAACAATTGGTGTGCTCTCAACATTTATTTTACTTTCCTACAGGGTTTCTGCTGGGTCTAAAAAAAAAAAAAAATAAAGTCTAAAATTAAAAAATCTCAACTTTAGTCTAGACAGTTGGTCTTACTTTTCCTACGCTACCTCTAATGCTCATTGAATTTTACATTTTTAATTCCGGGGTGTTATGGTTCTTTCTTTTGATAGTCCAAATATAATTTTGCTGTATATGTACATATACAGCAAATTATCACTGCTACGCCCAGATTATTATTTCTCCGTTTATTCAATTTGAATACATTTATCTACTTTGCAAGTATACTTCTGGGACTCTGCATTTCGTTGTACTTTAATGTCGTGACATGGTCTTAAATTTCATTCACAAAGGTCTTAAAAAGGTCTCAAATTTCACTTGTTGAAACCCCTCTCACTACCTTGTCTGTGTCTCTCGGCCCCATTGGTTCCCATTTCAAATGTGTACATCTTTTAAACAAGTCACAAATACATAAATTCATGTTTTGAGAAAAAAAAGCTTGGTAATTTCCTCAAACAGCTGGACACTATTTTTAACAAATGTTGAAATAGTGCATTTGTTGGGGACTATTTTGAGTAGTAGTAACACATTTGGTGTTCAAGTAATTGTGGCAGCAGGAGGTGTGTGTGGGATGGAGTCAAAATAAACGTGTGTGTGTGTGTGTGTGTGTTTTTTCATGGCAATGGCGTGCAACAGGGTGGATCACTGATGTGTTTTCAACAACGATGGAGCTCTGTGGCCCAGAGGAAGAAGCTCTATCAGGCGTTGATACACAGAAATACTTGGTAGTATTTAGTTCTTTTCGTGGGATTTGTTCACAGAAGGAAAAATGTATAGCACCATCTTTGTCCTTTTGAGGTGTGAGCTGGACTATAAATGTGACCGGCCTTGTTGGATTTTGGTCTAGAGGTGTGGACTTTGGAGGATCCAGCCCCTGAAGTGGGACCGGGCCTCTATTTCCCATGAATAAAAGCTTATACTTTTATTTAACCCCAGGGTTACAATTTTTCCACTCTGTTTGTTAGAGCACACTACGCACAGGCCTGCAATCCACACCCATGCTCGGGTCCTAGACTACATGCACAAATGGAGAGATGTCAGAGTGAGGGGGCGGGGGCTGCGACTGCTGGACAGGTGTCATGAGCAGTTTGGGGTTCAAAGCCTTGCTCAAGAGCAGTACGGGGACCCCTCGGGTTCCCAACCCCCACTCCCTGCGGACTGAGCAGGGGCCTAGCACAACATTCTGGGCCCTGTAGAAAGGCATTTTCTATGGGGCCCCTCCCCGCATCCACAGCTATTCATATATATATATAATATATAATCGCATCTTTTTGGGCCCTCCTCACACGAGGGCCCAACCCCCCCCTCTGTCTGACGCCCCTGTGAGCTACTGCTATACATTTAAAGGTATGCAAGACTTTAAATACTGACGCCGGTCACCGTGCTTACCGTCCATCTATGCCAAATCCGGCCCCCGGCAGGTTTTCATCCGGCCCACATTTCAATTTAGGTTCACAATAAATTTAGGCCCACCTACTTTTTGTTGCTTTTTCCAAAGTTTTTGGTGCTTTTTTGACATTGTTTCCGCTTATATCAACATACTTGTCCGCTTGCTGGCTGGGACTTTATGAGGCCCAAAATGTACGTGAGAAGACTACAGTATGTGAGACATGCAAAAATATAGTCACAATATTTGGCTTTTTCTCTTAAATAAAAGCATGTCAATATAAACTCTACATGTCTGGCCCTTGATGTGATTCTCATTTTCCTGTCTGGCCATCGGGGAAACTGAGTTTGACTGAATTGAGCTTTGAAGGGACATTCCTGCGTTTATACGTGAAGATCAGTTTACTTGGCACGGCCCATACTGTCTATGGTCACGGCACGTGGTATGCTACTTAGCTAAGCCTGTTGTATGTCTGCTGTGGCTCTGGAGTATCCAGTATATTTTCTGAAACGGTTCGTTTCAGAAAATTTTAGTTATAGTATATATTAGTTTAGTGAAAACTCTGAGTTAAATGAACGGACCCCTGGCATGACAGTGACAGTGGGAAGGCAATGTTTGTGTGACGCGGGGCGGAAGTCGTATGCCCAAATAAGGACTAATGGGTGAGGCCAGGTTAATGGTGAACGTGTGACCAGCCTAATGCTGCATTCATGTGGTTCTCGTAAAGAGCAACAGACGTACCAATCGGTATGTGGTTTGGTCGGAATTACCATTACTTTCGCAATGCGTGCCTATCTCACAGGCCTTTTGCCACAGCGCTGCGGAGTAACCGTTCAGAATGTATAACAAAATGCATCAGTCAGCATACATATATTTCTTTTTCTTAAAATGGCAAGCAGCACGCGACTGATTTTATGAAGAGGAGAAAATTAAACTAAACCATACACAGCTGGAAATATATTACGTGATGCTTATATGACCTTTATCTTTTTAATTGCCAGCATGCAAGTCGTGGCTTGACCCAAAGGGTCATTTTTATATCCTGTTTGCTACTGTTTTGGGTCCTTCGTGAGCGCATACGTTGTTTCCGACAGCACGTGAAGGCAACATATATACTCCGCCAATCAAGTAGGTAACGTTAAGTGAGAAACCTTCATCCCAAGGAGAGGATAGTGTTTTAAGGTGTTTAGAGTGTTTCCATTCCTTCTGTGTTCTGCACAACATGCTCAACCCGCAGAGGTCTCTGTCCGAGCTACCCAAGATGTCTGCTGCCAGTCAAGTGGAAAGAGCTGTGTTGGTAAGCTGTTCTGCCTCTGCGAACAACGTTAGGCAGGGAAACAACACAGCAAACGCAGCTGAATGGCTAGCTGCTTTTCTGGCTGACCCGTCGGTTAATACAACATGTGTTGGCATTCACACCAGATATTTTAATATAAGGTAGCTATTGCTAGCCTGGGCGTAAGTAGCGTATCTGCTTGTGTAGCTGCTGCTAGCCGAGAGGGACAGTAGCATCCGCGCGCTACAATGCAGGTGCTGTAGCCAGGGCTCGCGCTGTCCCTGTCATTCTGTGATGATGTTGACAATGGGCCCAGATAAACTAAGCATGTATAATGGCCTTAACACATTATCGTGACTAACGTTAACTTACCAACTGAACTCAGTTTCTCAGTTAACTCTTCTCGAGATTTACAGTTCCTTTTTGCCCTAAAGGGCCTATATTTGCACGTTTTTATCGCATTTGCTGCAAATCACACGCAATATTGTCATTTCAACGATACTCAAAGCTCACATGCGAACAAATTCGAATTCAAGTCTCTAAAATCTGGTGTATTTTCTCCCGTAATGACATTAAGCAATTATGATGTGCTTCGGAAAATAGTCATAAGTTGACACGGGTTATAACGTTAATAGTTAAAGGCTTTTAATGATTTCAAAGTTAAGTTTCCCTTTTTAAATGCTCCTGGTGTTAACCAATGGAGTTGTCGTGCTCAGTCAAATGCATATATAAGACCTAGCTAATTAAATAAATAATATGGATTCATACAGAAGAAAAATATCTCCCCACGGGATTGGGAAATACTCGTATACATATTTAACGCCGCTTAAATATTATGAAATGTTATTACAACATACCACTTTTCACAAAAACAGAGTTTAGCTCAGCAGTTTTTGTTTCAAAATGTTCTTTTCCAAAGTCTGTTTTTTATTTCACAACAGGCCAGAGCCAGTTATGTGATTGGTTGTCTGCTAATTTAGACCAGAGCAACAGCCAATCACATGGTCTGGATCTGCTCTGTTTGTCTAGAATTGACAGATAGGAAGAGAGGAAACCGTTAAGGAAAAGCTGCATTATCGAGTAAACCCACAGTAAACAAATATACATGACGTGTAGTAATGTCTGTGATTGTGAAACAAATATACAAACATTACACATGTCTGTATTTATTTATATCCATATCTATTTCATGATGTCTGATATATTTCTGTAATATTGAACACTTTGGGTCTACACATTCACTGAACTTCAGGCTTGACTGAGTGAGTCAGCACTCCTTTAACTCTGTGAAGTTCAAACTTTGATTAAAGGTGCAGTAGGTAAGACTTATAAATCTAACTGCGTGTCAATCGCTGCTCATGCACACGCATTCATTCTCCCTTGTGGGGGGAAGGGCTTAACACCTCTCAACCAGTCTGAACAAAAACGGGACCTTTTGTTTATTGCTGTTGTGTTGTACAGTTTTATTTTTAGCTATATGTGCACCTAATAAACTGGCACCTGAGTGTCCATAGAACAGGGATATTCAACAATTTTAGTCCTAAATTGGGCCAGATGGAGGAAAATGAACGGATATTCATATCCAAATTCCAATGAAGTTGGGACGTTGTGTAAAATGTAAATAAAAACAGAATACAATGATTTGCACATCCTTTTCCAACCTATATTCAATTGAATACACTACAAAGACAATATATTTAATGTTCAAATTGATACATTTTATGGTTTGTTTTTGCAAATGTTCGCTCATTTTGAAATTTATGCCTGCAACACGTTCCAAAAAAAGCTGGGACAGGGGCATATTTACCTCCTGTGTTACATCCTCTTTCCTTTTAACAACCCTCAATAAGCGTTTGGGAACCAAGGACACTAATTGTTGAAGCTTTGTAGGTGGAATTCATTCCCATTCTTGCTTGATTTACGACTTCCGTTGCTCAACAGTCCGGGTTCTCCTTATGAGGTCATAAGGAGCAAGGTTACCCCCCTCCTCTCTCTCCTCCTCAATAGCATTTAAAGCTACAGACAGCATAGGAAGGAAGAGCAGAAGTCACCCGCTGACATAATGGTTTTGATTAGACTAGATTAGATTCAACAGTGCAGGTACTAGACAAACCACAAGTGCAAAAAGCAGTAAATTGTAGAGGGATGTACAGTAATGTGTGTTTAACAGAATCTTATTTTTTTTTTTTTTTTTTTTTTTTTTTTTTTTAACAGCGTAGGGATTTATAAGTCAATGTCAAAAAGGAATAGAAACCGTAATGACTGGTTAGTCTAAAATATATGGTGCAGGTGTTGTCGTTGCTTATTGTCCTGTATTTGTTTAGTTTAATGTTTCTTTTTACTTTTTGGTAGGAGGAGGAATTCAACTGGCTGCTTAAAGAAGAAGTGCATGCTGTCCTGAAGCAGCTCCAGGATGTCCTCAAGGTAAAAGTTAAGCTTTCGTGTGCATATTAAAGGGCCATTCCACCAGTTCTACACATCAAGATATGTCTACTTGAGGTTTTCCTGGCTCAGAATGGGCCTTTTTTTTTTTTTGGGGGGTGGAGGGGGGGACGACATTGCGACGGTTGTGTGGAATAAGGTTGGCAGAAAAAAAAGGCGCTACGCTTTTCCGTGTCTATTTTTTCGCTAAGAGGAAACTCAACAAAAAGCCATTTGCCAACACTAAACCAAAGCCAGACACTGTATAGTATTAAGTTGCTGTAGCCTACATTCACTACTTCTAACCAGAGGCAGAATATAAAGTAATCTCGGAGATTATTCCTTCACAGCGCTGTGCAATGCGGGAAAATCTCAGAGCTGAACCGGGCAGACACAGCAGTTTTCATCAGACTCACCCCAGGTTAATTAAGTCTACTGCTAACTAATAACGTTACCGTCGCCAAAATAACCCCCGCAAATCAAATCCACTACTTCACTGTTAAAGATGCAGTAGGTAAAACTTATAAAACTAACTTTCTGTCATATTTGCTGAAACTTACCCTACGTTCCAGTAGAACTACATGAAGCAGGTCATAACAATTTTTAAAAATCTGGCTCCTCTGGCACCACCTACAGTCTGTAGTGTGATTTGCAAAAATCCACCGCTCCCTGTTCAGATGCACCAATCAGCGCCGGGGGGGGGTCTAACTGCGTGTCAATCACTCCTCAGGCACACGCATTCATTCGCATATTTATGGCTAAGTCCTGGATCTTCACAATCCTACCTACAGCACCTTTAACTGTCAAGCCACTAAACCTGTATGGAATTGAACACCTCTGCTGAAATGTTAAATTTGTGACGGGCACATTTTCAACGGGCATCGCACTAGTAATATAAAAGATAAGTAATATACTGTATACAAATAAAGATAAAAAGGATAAGTAATATATGAAATAAAAAAGCTAATATGTACAAATAAGATAAAGAAAGTAATATATACAATTTAAAAAAAAAAAAAAAAAAAAAAAAAAAGCTAATACGTACAATACATTAATACTAGGGCTGTCAAAATTAACGGGTTAATTTTTGCGTTAATTTTTTAATATTTAACAGCAGGCGGCGCTACTCTGTATTGTTGCCCAAGTAATGAAAACGGGCAGCTGATTGGACGAACGCGTCACATGGGTTTGTTTTCTCCGGATATTGAGAGCCAGACTGTCATGGCGGCCGTTCAGAATACGATCTCATATTGTACTAAGATAGTTCACTGAAACATGTTTCTGAAAACATTTTAAGCGAGAAATAAGCCGTGCAGTTGCTGAATCTGTCTTCATTTCAGCTCAACAAAGGTCAGTTTAGAAGATTTTCGTCAGATTTTGAGAGACTAGTCACGTCACCTCATTCCGCTCGCCATTTCCGGGTGAGTCCCGACTGCCCTGCCGCCGACTGAACTCTTGGCTCGTTGGAGATGAACTGCGCCTCGCCTGTAAAGTAGACGAGAGCAGGCGACAGCAGCCGGGGACGGTGACAAAAATCTGCTCTCAAGTCAGACAGTTTCTAGCTGTTTCCAGCAGCCTTCAGCAGGACTAAATAAGCCAAATTGTTGCTGCTGTTGTTCTGAAAGATATTAAACATTCTGAACTTAGCAGAACCTTTCCTTGTTTGTTTTTTTCTTCATATTTGCAAAGTTAAATGATTTAGCATTTAAATATCCATTATTAAAAGCTTCAGTCTCAATTTAAAAAAGCAATTAATCACGATTAATTACAGCAAATTGTGCAATTAATTAGTTAATTTTTTTTTAATCGATGGACAGCCCTAATTAATACATTTTGAATAGTGTAAATCAAATGGGTCAAAGTCCAGAGTTGTTGTGGGCAGAGTGGAGGGGGGGATGGAGAGGGGAGGGTGTTGAGCTTCCTGATTGCCTGGGGGAATGAAGCTGTTTGCCAGTCTGGTGGAACAGGCTCGGATGCTCCGGTACCTTCTCCCAGATGGCAGGAGACTGAAGAGGCTGTGTGAAGGGGGGGGGGGGGGGCTGGGGTCACCCACAAAACTGGTTGAGGCGGGTTTGGTAAATGTCCAGTGAGTGAGGGGCAGCGGGACACACCAATGATCCGCCCAGCATCCCTCACTATGCGATTTTTAAGATTTGACTCTAATAGTAAGTCTGCTCTGCCATCAACAGGAAGCATCGAGACGTTTCTCCACGCCGACGCCGGGCCTGGAGACTCAGCTCAAACAGGAAAACTTCATTCTCGGCAGCTCAACGTAATACTCCACCTCCGACCATTTTGTTAGAAGCTAGGGCTGCACGATACGAGGAAAATGTGCGTCTAACGTTGTTGAAAATCGTGAGAACGCCATTACTTGCGATAAGTAAAGAGATATTAAAGTGTACTCAGTTCTGCTGCTCTCAGTATTCTGCTGAAATACATCAAATCACTAAAACAAATGAAAGGAAATCGTTTCCAGCATTCTTTTTATTAAACAAATTGAACACTGAAGTAAATGTAACATTGGCAGCACTGGAAAAAAAAGTGACATAGTAGTGTAGTTTTCTATGTCTTCCTGTTGAGAAAGTGGCTGTCAGATGCTCGGTGATAGCTGGTTTGAAATCGCAATATCATCTGGCTCAGTAAATGCATCACAAAAGACACTGAGGTTTTTTGTTTGTTAGTTGAAAGAAAATATCAGCAGAAAACTGCACTTTAAAATGTAGCTGTCATTCTTTTTTTTTTTTTTTTAGTGGTTCCTTTTATATCCAATTCAATGTTTCATTTGTTCAATAAAAGGCAGTTGGAAATGATTTCAATCCAACCAGTGTATTTTTGCAGAATACTGCGAGCAGCACAACTGAGTACACTTTAACATCAGTTTATTTATCGCGAGTTACATAGTTATCGCCATATTCTACAACGTTATCGCATATCCCATGTTTCCCTCCTATACAGTAGTGCAGCCCTAGTTTGAAATGTGCTGAGCCACTGAATGAATGGTTAGTCATTTCCTTCATGTTGTAATAATCTTTCATATCAGGTGCCCTCCTTCACACATTGTAAAGCCTTCCCCTTGCCCTTACCTGTTCCCTATTGTTGCACTCGGTGATGTTTGAATTAACAAAATGGATGTGTTGTCTTGCAGCATGGACCAAGTGAAGGGGGTGCTGACTCTGCAGGGAGAGGCTCTGACTCAGGCTGTGAGTTTGGCTGGTTTTCATCGGGGCTAAATTCCGTTTTTATTTAAGCTAAACGCGTGCCTTGTTAATGTGTTTTTCGTTTTTTTTTAACAGGACATAAACCTGAAGGTTGCAAAGAGCAGCCAAGTGTTGCACTTCCAGTTCAGAGAGGACAAGCTGTGGAAACTGCAGCAGGTAGAGTATCTTACAGTGGTTTTTCCTTTTAGTTTGTGGAAGACTTGAGGCTGATTTATGCTTCTGCGTCGATTCGACGCCGCGAACCCTCCGCCGTAGCGCAACATTTTTTATCTTTGCGTCGAGGCGACGTTACAAGGACTGTGATTGGTCAGCTCGTCCTGTGTGTTGCTAGTCAGTGTTTCAAGCAGCCTACTGTGGGGAGTAGCAACATGCTAGTTCACTGACATCAGCTTTGTAAATAAACTCTGACATATTGTGGTTAGAGTGACCGGGTTATCCGTTTGTAAAGTGTCTATATGTCGATAACGTTTTGAAATTAGCACTTCGCCAGCAAGCGGTACTTTGTGGGCAGTTGTGCTAACTCTTGCTTTGCTAACATAACATAAACTGGCACTCGACAGTGCATTGGGTTTGCCATTGTGAGTACCATTTTTGGTGGTGAGCGACACAGACACAGGCGACACCCCCTAGCAGTATGGCGGTGAAATGCACCGCGATGCAAAAAATAAACCCGGCGCAGGAGCCACAGCGTAGCTAGCTACGCTGAGTTGACGCAGAAGCATAAAACAGCCTTTAGGTGCGCATATTTGGCAGGGGTGTTAGCCGTCCTTCCTCAAAAAAAAATGCAATTTCCAATTAAAAAAATAAAAAAATACAATTTCCCCTATACGTTTTGTCTCTTGTTTTTGTTTTTTTTTTCGTCTCTTTTTGGTAAATTCTGTTTGCTTTTGGGTTGTTTTGTGTCTCTGTGGTCATTTGGCGTCTCTTTACAGCCAGTTTGTGTCTCTTTTGTGGTAGTTTTGCGTCTCTTTTCCACATCACTGTGGACCATTATTGTCACCATATGTCTGTCTAAATATTGACATATTACTTGGAAAAGCTAGAGCAGATATTACATGAATAACACTCAAAAAGCTTAAAGACTAAACTTGCTAAAGAAGTCCAACTACAATCATTAGGTCTGAGAAAAGTCTTTTAGTTCCACTCATTGGGCTTATAGGTGCTGCACCTAAACCTTATAATGGCAGGGAAACCCCTGTGTTGGTGTGTAATGCTACACCCTGTGACGTCTGGTTATAGCTGTGAGGATAGTCAAAAACAAAATCTCTTTATAATGTGTTTTTCCACCGCAATGGACATTTTGACCGAGTAATACCACGTCAACATTCAAATGCATTTCACCATCCGTGGTGGTCCCAGCCATGTATTAACTATACACGTGGGTTGTCCTACAGGGTGTTGTTTTGCTCAAATGTTACTTTAAAATAGAAAATCTGTTGAAGTTCTTTCAGCCGTTTTAGTCTGTATATATTTGTATTTTATTTTACAGCTGATTATAGGCAAGTTAGTGTTCTGACCTCCTCCTGAGTAGAGTTTGTTAAAACCCACAGCAGATAAGAGGTTTAGCGACTTCCTCTGGAGTTTTTTTTTTTTTTTTTTATGTAGTTTCCATAGTTGTAAATAAGCTATGATGCAGTGGAATCATTACATTAGAAATTGCGTATATATCAAACCGAATTTTCCGTGTCATCCTACAAATCCAAGCACTCCCTGTGTGGAAGTTCTTAATTGCATTAGCTCAACAACCTCTGCAGCTGTGCATACCAATAGCTCTATTAACTTGTTACTAGGTCTGTCTCGATTTAAACTGTTAAAACGCAATCAAATATATGACCCACTGGTATTGGATCGGTACTCGACTGATTTTTATGAGACCATCTGTAATATAAAGTCTTGAATCCTGCCTTACTCTCACAGTTCCACCTCTCTTGTCTCGGTTCATCCCCTCAGATTCAGGATGCCAGGAACCATGTGACCCAGGCCCTGCAGTTACTTAGCAGCCGTGATGACAGCTACCACTTCAAGACAGGGGCTGAGGTTAATAAGGTATGTCGTCACGGCAACTGTGTCCTGTTCCAGTCAGTACAGAGCTCGTCCCGCATTGCCAGACCTTCATCCACAGCGCTGCGGAACAGGGTCTGGCTAGTCCACACAGCCTTCCTGGATGGGAGAAAAACGTGCTCTGGTTTATTGGCATTTCTTTAAACCAATCACAATCGTCATGGGCGTTGCTAAGCTATGCTCATGTAGGGAGGCGAGCACTGGAATTAAAATGGCTGTCTAATGCGTGATGAGATCAATATAATTTAATTGTGAGTTTAGAATGCCAACACAAAGAAAGCGGAAAGTGAGGGACATCCGTAGAGCTGTAACAATTCCAAATGTTGCTGGTCAATGAATTGTCTCAGAAATAATTGCAATAAACCATATAATTCAGTTTTATTTATAGTATCAAATCATAACGAGTTATCTCAAGACACTTTACAGACCTACTCTATCATTTACAAAGACCCAACACTTCCAGTAATTCCCTGAAATATAATTGTCTCTTTCAGTTAAATTTTAAGAAATCTTTATTTATTACTTTTTCAAACAAATTCAAGTTTTGAATGAATTCCAGGATACTTTCTTTTTCCGTGTATATCACTGTTATGTGACCCAGATAACGTACTAGTGCACAGGTACAGACTATGAAGTAAACCATGCCTCTTTTTTTTTTTTTTTTTTTTTTTTTTTTTTATTATAAACATTTAAAAAAAAAAACATTTATGAACATAAAATTGACAATGGAACATTTATCCTCATCAATAAAACCAAAGCATTAATCATTAACAAAAAAAAGAGATTAAATTAGGAGTACAAAAAATAGTCATCACTATTGGCAAAACTATGTAGTCCTCATCAAATTAGTCCTCTCTGCTTCGGTACTCACGTTCTCTTCTAACTGTATTATTATCCTGTAAGTGAAACGTCGTGGATGTAGACTAGTCCAGAGCTGAACGTGGCTGACCTCCCGGTCTCTTACTGGGTCTCTGTTCCTGCCGTAGCTCATGGATGCAGTGATGCTTCAGCTGACGAGAGCACGCAACCGCCTCACCACCCCGGCCTCCATGACGCTGCCGGAGCTGGCCACCAGTGGTCTGATGGTACAGTCCACATTACACACACACAACACACACACACAACACACACACACACACACACACGAGAGAGAGCTTGTACTGTGATTCCATATTCCCCTCGTTCCTCTGGTTCACCTCTGTCTGTCTCCTTCCATCACCAGAAAATGTTCACTCCTCCCATGCCTGGGGATGTGATGGTGAACTTTTACATCAACTTAAGCAAACTGTGCCTGACTGTCTACCAGCTTCATGTGCTGCCTCCCAACACCACTAAGGTCAGAACCTGCAACACTCTGTGAAGCCTCGCACAGCATCCTGTGACTCGTGTGTTTAATGTTTTCTCTCTCATGTTGGCAGAATTTCAAGCCAGCTGGGAGCTCAGTGTTGCACAACCCGGGAGCAATGTTGTAAGTCTTTTTCTTTCTTTCTTGCTTAGCTTCCTTAGCACTATACATTAACAAATTAAAGGTGCTGTAGGTAGGATTGGGAAGATCCAGAATTTAGCCAAAAAATGTGAACATTGACAACTTCTCAGACCCTCCCCCTTTTCTGCTAAAGCCCCAAAACGGTCTCCTAAGCCCCTCCCCCCGACAATGGAGAATAAATGTGTGTGCATGAGCAGTGATTGACACGCAGTTAGACACACCCCCTGGCCCTGATTGGTGCATCTGAAAAGGGAGCGGTGGATTTTTGTAAATCGCACTACAGGCTGTAGGTGGTGCCGGAGGAGCCAGATTTAGTTTTTTTGTTTTACTGGAACATCGGGTCAGTTTCAGCAAATATGACAGAAAGTTAGTTTTATAAGTCTTACCTGCTGCACCTTTTTAATGTAGATAATGCATACCATAAATACATACAAACTTACTGATCATACTAAATGGAATAATATTTCACTGGCTTTCCAGACTAGTTTGGAAATCAGTCTTTTAAAAATTCTGGGATTTCAGGGCAAGGCTCTGTTAGGGACTGTACCACATTTAGTGCATCTTTTAAAGATGTTTTACTTGAAATCCAGGCCATTAATGGCTGCTCGGATTACAGCACACAGAGGGAGTGTGACTTCACTCTCCGCCCAGGATGCCACTACTCCGCCATATCTTTACATAGCTAATATTAGTTTGCGGCTGTATAAACGTTCTGAATGTCGAGTACAGAACATTTCTAATCTCTCTCTCTGCTGTTTTTCCTCCACAGCGAGCTCAACAACAACCGCTTTGAGGTGAGCCACGTCCACAAGGTGGAGTGTGTGGTGCCGTGGCTCAACGACACGCTGGTGTTCTTCACCATCTCGCTGCAGCTCTGTCAGCAGCTCAAAGACAAGGTGCGGCTCTCTCCGAACATACAGCACATTCTCGCGCCATGAACGTTGAGGTGACGGAGCGCAGAACTGTTACATATAAACGAACGTCGGTTCCATTCAAGTCCGTGCTGAACCAAGCTGACCAGGGAACGTTTAAAACCAGCGGGGTACCGGCGGCCTCTAGCTCAGCCAGTAAGAGCGTGCGCCCCATGTCGGCTCAGTCCTGCAGGGGGCGCGGGTTCGAGTCCGACCCGCTGCCCTTTGCCGCGTTTCATCCCCCATCTCTCTCCCCCTTTCATGTATATCTACTGTCACTCCATAATAAAGGGAAAAAAAAAATAATCTTTAAAAAAAAAAAAAAAAAAACAGCATTGTAGCCTTTATAGCTGTAGCAGTTAGCCTATCCGGTTACACTTAACTTGAAGGTATCTACATAAGAGTGACATGACACTGTCATGAACATGTCATAAACATTATAAACAAGTCATAAAAGTTTATGACATCACGCTTCTGTCATTAAGTGTCATTCGGTTTTTGGCATGACAAGTTAAGGTTAGAGTTAGGATTCATGTGTTCATGACAGTGTCATGTCACTCTTATGTCGATACCTTCAAGTAAAGTGTTACTGCCTATGCTCTAGCATCAGGTGGTCCGATTTTTTTTTTTTTTTTTTTTTTTTTTTACATTTTTGGTAATTTCTACCTTTATTGGATAGGAAAGCTGAGATGTGAAAGGGGAGAGAGAGAGGGGGGAAGACATGCAGGAAAACCGTTTCGATTCGAACCCTGGACCTTCCGCGCCAAGGCATTAACCTCTGCACATGTGCGCCCTCTCTACCAACTGAGCTAAAGGCCACAGATTTAGCAAGCGTTTATCCATCAAACAAAGCCTCCCAGGCGAGCTGCTGGTGTTGTCTGCTAACACCGTGTAGAAGTTGGTTCCTCTATGTGTGAGGAAATGATCACGCTGACTTGAGAAAAACCGCTGGTTTATAAAGAATACAAAAAAACACGTGAACAGATCGACATTGAGCTAGTTTTCTTACATGACTGAGAACTAGACTGAAGCGGAGTACGTTCACTGGCGTTGCCTTAGATACTGTGGCCCTAAATCACCAAAAACAGACCCTTTTTTTTCCCCCACAAATGATCTACACTTAGCGTACAAAGCATTCAGGTAGCAGCTTGTCGCGTTTAGCCGGTGCTGACCGTTACCTTCACTGGTTTAAAAAAACAAAAAACAACGTTGACTGAAGCGGGTCATATGAACTGTCACACATTAACATTAATTCAGTCCAGCTCAGACAGTTGTATGAGTAACTTGACGGCAGCCCAAAATCAAAGGTTTTTAATCCCAGTTCTTAGATATTTAATGGTGCTGTTAATGTCCAGGGATCTGGTCATTGTCCCAGCTTGTGAAGGGATTTGGAGGCTACTATAATTGGCCTGAAATACACTATATGGCCACACAGGAGTTTATTAAGGATAATTAACTTTGCATGTGTAGTTGTGTATCAATCTAACTTTGCTCCTCTGTCCTCCCATCCCTGCAGATTTCGGTCTTCTCCAGCTTCTGGAATTACAGAGCCTTCTAACCCCCCTCCTGTCCATCCTCCAGAGACATGGTCACACACAAGTGTAAGGGACACCCTGGGGAGCTTTTTATTTTTATATATATATATATATTTATCATGCACTCATTCAGTTTCAAGTGTTGCATGATTAGCTGAAGTAGCCAATTAAACCCCAACTGATATACGCCCAGTTGTGTTAGCCCAGCTGTGTGTGTGTGTGTGTGTGTGTGTGTGTGTGTGTGTGTGTGTGTGTGTGTGTGTGTGTGTGTGTGTGTGTGTGTGTGTGTGTGTGTGTGTGTGTGTGTGTGTGTGTGTGTGTGTGTTATGTGTGTGTGTTATGTGTGTGTGTTTAGTGAACTTGTGTGTGTTTGTCTGGTTCTTAATTAATGTTCTCCTGTTAACAATATTTGTTTGTTTAGTGAACTTAGTATTTGTCTGGTTCTTATTAAGTTCTCCTGTGAACTGGGTTGTTTGTGTAGAACACTAATTTGTGCACTCAGGGCTGGAAGACTAAGCAGTAATAAGAGGTCGCAGTGGTCACTGTTTTCTTTGTGTTTTTTTTTAAATTTTATTTATTTTTAATACTTTTGAGTTCCCTCACAGCTATTTTTTTTTTTTTTTAGGTGTTTTTTTTTTTTTTTTTCATCTTTTGCATTCCCTAACAATGTAATTGTACTTTCTTTAAAAGGGCATTTCAGCAGTTTTTGCCTAGTCATGTGAGAACATTCTCACCGCTCATTGGTTAGAAATGTGTGGAGTCAAAAAGTGAACCTAGGAGTAGGGTTGGGCGTTTTATTTTTATTTTTTGATTTGAACAATTCCGATTCCAATTCTGATCGTTCCTTTTGGTTCGGCTTCTTGCGCCGCCTTCCCACTGGCGCTTGAAATCCGCTCCGTACTACGCAATAGGCCCCCCAGCGGACGTCGTACTACACCGTTGAAAAGCGTGGAAACGAGTAGAACTAAAATGGTCGGAGAGACTAGAAGGACTGATCAGTGTCTGAATGACCTCTCTGAGGAGGGCTATAGAGATATGGAAATAGAAAGGCTGCTGTGTGGAGAGAAGTTGCCCAGCACGTTGACATGTCACGTCGGTTAAATGTGATACAGCGGTATAATGTCAATAGTTCGATATCCGTTGCTAACTAACCAATTAGCATTATCAGGTTTGCTTATCAGTACCACAGCAACGCTAACTTCCGCTGGAATTGTCAGATAGGAGCCGTCCGTAGCCTGTCGCAAGAGTTCCATTTTTCTTTTTTTTTTTTTTTTTTTTTTTGACCAACTGAAGCGATTTTTTTTTTTTCGCACCGCACTCGTTCAGACCCGGTTCGGACCCGTTCGCATGCGGTCTCCGAATCTCCACAGGAAATGAATAACTTCCGGGCGTTTCGCAGCCGTATCGGAGCTGATTTCAACTGCCAGCGTGAAGGCGGCGTTAACATCGATTCTCGATTCCGATTCTTCGATCGGTGGAGTTGAAACAGGTCACATGCTTATCTCACAGAAAAGAGGAACATTTTATTTTGTTTCAATTGTGATTTTTTTTTTTTATTTAATTTTTTCTTTCAACGTAAAATAAAGACTTCAGATCGCCGCTTACTGTGCTCCATAGCTGCAACACAACAAGCCCCTGGAACGGTTGCTGCCGAAACCAAAACTGCTGCGTGTTAAATTTGGAACCGATGATCGGATTTGAAACGTAAAACGATTCCAAGTTGTAACCGGTTCGGCAGACTTCCATCCATTCTCCGGCCAGCTGTTAACAACAGTTGATTTTGATCATTCGCATCCCAGAATGCAAAGCTCACCTGGCTCCGGGTGCCATTTAGGTCCCACTAGCAGAGTTGCATCAGATTGAGGTCGGATCACATTCCCACCACAAACTGAGGGCTTGAATCCATTTGTGAGCAGACCGTTTCTTCTAAACAGCGGTGTAGTCCGTACGAGAAGTCTGTGTTCGACCTGGAAGTGCAGCATTTGAAAGAAGTGGGCATTTACTGGAATAAAACACATTGAGTTGCATTATGGGATGTGTAAGAGTGTTTTTGGGCCTATATTAGGAACTAAAATTTAGGATTTTTCTACCTCCTATTGCACGTTTTTTGAGAAAAAAGTGGCAAAACCATCTAATTGTTGAAAAAAAGCGACAAAAACCTAAAAAAAAAAAAAAAAAAAGAGACAAAACGTCAAAAAGCGGCAAAAACTCAAAAAAGGCGACGTCAAAAAAAACTTGTCGTAGAAAGCGAAAAAAACATTGATACCTTTTTTTAAAAAGGAATAAAAACTTTGAAGAGAATATATATATATATATATATATATATATATATATATAAATAAAAAAATTAGGCCCATGTGTTTAGTAAAACAGACACTGATGGTGCAGCGCTGTAATGTACCTCTTTATATGAAGCCTTTTTTTCTACCCAAAATGCTTTGTGCTGGTCAGGGGGTACTGAGTTTGGGAACCACTGCTCTAGATGACACTCCTCACCTCCTGTTAGGAGGCAAACACCCCCACCCCCCATCTGAGAATTTATTTTAAATTTCACTAATTCCTTAATAATGCTCACTTTACTTAAATTCCACTTTAAAGCGCTGGGTGATGCACCGTATATGGGAAATGCGGGAGGGAGGGGGAGTCTTAGCTGTGAGGGGATGCAGTAGTATTAGGAAAACATGTCCCACTGTGATGTTTTCGGGTATACAAGCATCCTCATTCACTGACAGTACAGTATCATCTGTGAGGACCAGATCCAGTGTCTGCCCTTCCACACACACACACACACACACACACGCTTTGATGTAGAAAAGCTGTGGAGTTCACCTTCAATGCTGGAGGGTGAAGTCAGTTCCATATGAGATGGATGGGAGGGATCACGCCTGGTTAAGCACTTATTGTGAGCGTTCATGTCATCAAGATGGCCGTGTTATTCCACAGCTGGTCGTGTGAGAAATGAAAATACTGAGCATTTATAATACGACACCATATCCAATACATTTGGGTTTAATGACATTTAACAACAGTCATTTCATATTTGGTTTTCAGGCGCGTCTATAATATTCAGTGTCAAGTTGGATGAATTAAAACTTTTCGAGAACCTGAGTCTCCCAGTCCTAATTAGAACTTGGATGTAGGGCTGGGCAACATATCGATATTATTTCAACATCCATATGTGAGGCTAGATGTCGTCTTAGATTTTGGATATTGTAATATGACACACAAGTGTTGTCTTCTCAAGTGTTGTTAAAGGGTCATTTCATTTTGTTTTAACCTGGACCCTATTTTCCCGTTTTTGTGACTAAGTGACTGATAGGAACAACAATCTATGAAACTGGTCCAGTATTATACAGTGAACGCTGTAACCAGCAGCCACAGACCAGGCTGAAATGTTAACCTATGGGACAAATGTGCATCGTCAGTTTGGTCCACTAAAAGTGCTCGTTTTGCCGCTGACTGTCTCAGATTAATATTCTAAGTGTCTGACAACATTATGGAAAGGATCCCTACAGAGATGGACCTTTAAAACCTCTTTGAGACCTTTCCGTTTAACCAGAAACAGCTCTGAGGTCACTAGAGCTAAACCCACCAGAGTCCATTTAAAAAAACAATACTTTTAGCATGTATAGAACCAACATATTTTCAAATGTAAATCAGTAAACTATGTGTTTATTTTAACCAAAACTAGAGTTGTGATGGCTGGAAAAGTGGAAAGACGACCCACAACAGCTTTTCATAGTTTTTATTTTGTTTCTGTCCACTTTGAATGAAGTGTATTTTACGATGCTAAAATCACCGTTTATTTACATGGAGTCTGGTGATTGCGGATATTTTTAAAAAAAAAAAAAAAAAAAGGATCTTACTCAACAGAAAGGTCGACCTCCTTAGAAATCATTTCTATAATGTTGTCAGACACGTAGAATATTAATCTGAGCCTGTCAGTGGAAAAACAAGCACTTTAGTGAAGGTAAAGACAAGCTGGACGATTGTCCCATTAACTTACATTGTAGCTCGTTTCACCCCTGCCTACTGCAGCGAACTCTCTCAATACTGGACCAATGTCAAAGATTGTTGTTCCCATCAGTCACTTAGACACCAAAGGTCCATATCTTGAAAAAGAACCAATAGTCAACCCTACAATATCGCCGCAATATCGACATTGAAGTATATGTTCAAAAATATCGTGATATTTGATTTTCTCCATATCGCCCAGCTAAATATATATCTAATATGTGTATGATGTGGAGACTGAAGCAGGGCTGTGTTTAGTTTCTTGGTGCATTTCGTTTGTTGGTTAGTTGGTTGTTTATTGCCCCATTTGGTGAAAATGACACCATTCCCATTCCCTGTTTGTTACTGCATTGATATGTCTAATATGATAAGCTGCTTGTCATGTCTGCTGATGTAATAATTGATTTCAGGTGTTTGTTCTGTGTTTAATATTTATTTTTACTCGTTTTGCACACGTGTTGTTGATTCCCTGTGAACACTAATCCAATCATGAACAAACGACTTCATTCCAGTAAGTGTTAAATCTATTTTAAAAAGCTGCTTGTCATATATAAAATGTGGAAATTATTTATCTAATATATGTTCAATAAAAATATTCTAAACAATAACCTGTCCATGTTGAACTCTCCCTGTTGACCTTTGCTGCCTGATGCAGTGAAGCTCTGTAAAAAGATGTCTCGTTAAAGGGTAACTTTGGTTGTTTTTTTCTCACCCTATTTTTCTATGTTCAAGCGAAATCGCTGCAGTCGGCAGTCAGCGAAAACGGCTACAATGTAAGTTAATAGGGCAGTCGTCCAACTTGTATTTACCTTCACAAAAGTGCTTGTTTAGCCACTGACGGGCTCAGGTTAATATTCTAAGTGACAACATTACGGAAGGGATTTCTAAGGAGGTCCACCTTTGCGTTTGCTTAAGCCACTAGACTCCATGTAAATAAACCGTAATTTTAGCATCATAAAACACACTTCATTCAAAGTCGGCATTCTTCCTGAAGTCCACCATGAGCTCATGGTGTTATGGAGCAGGTTGGGTCCATGCAAACGTAACGATGGAGTTTTGAGTCATGTGTACTGTAGGTTTCATTCCTGGGATTAATTTAGTAGCTCTTCTCTATGACCTTCTCAGTCTTTGCTACATATTTAAATGTTTATGGCCACCAGACTGAGCGAGCAAATGTAAACCTTTGGGCTGTCCTCAGAACAACACAAACCCAGCTACAGTAGCTCCTGTTTTATCAGTTCAGGCCTTCATTTGATTTTGTGTACTTTGTCCTCTGTTTGTTGCTAGGATAAGTTCTTCATAAATGAACAAGGCACGATGAGAAGGAAGAAATACACAAACATTACTTTTTTTTTTTTTTTTTTTATGACCTATAGATTTGTTACCAAGTAAAAACTTCAAATTGAAACCAACATTCTTTCAACAAACAAGGAAGTGACATTTGAATCTGACAGAGGCATAAAAAACACAGACGGCTGCTCGGTGGTATCCTAGCAACACAGCAGTGACAGTCAAAAAGATTTCACGTGATAGATTTCCCTACCAGGGTAGCAAAGGAACAACGATTCATTCTATGTGCGAGTGGACTACGTTTTGGTGACCGACTGGTGACAGTCCAGTCAAAGCTTTGGCACACAAGTCAAAGCAGCAGGCTGTGCCCCCCCCCCCCACTCCTCCATCTGTCAGGGCTCCAGAGCCATGTTCTCTATGCCGACCTTCCGCCCGCGAGGCTGCCGAGAAAGCATAACACACCGCTGTCATTAGCCATGTTTCCATCCACACGCTTGTATACAAATAATACATTTATGAACCCATGCTAAAGTTGACTAAAAAGAGGAATAAAAAAAAAAAAATCATCTTTTGGAAATTTATCTTAAAGACTTAAAGGAATTAGGAAAAAATCCAACCTTTAAGGACACCAATTTTCTTTGTGAATGAATAATGTATCGTAAATAAATAAATGTTCTTCCTTAAAATACAGGGGCCATAAGTATAGACACCCCTATGTAAAATTCCCATAGAGGCAGGCAGATGTTTATTTTTAAAGGCCAGTTATTTCAGGGATCCAGGATACTATGCATCCTGATAGTTCCCTTGGCCTTTGGAATTAAAATTAAAATTGTTGTCTTATATCTTGATATATGTCTATCAGCTGGTACATTACTGTAAGCATTTTTACAACTTGTGCAATATGAATCATTTGTAGGTAGATGGCGCAATCCATTTTGGCTAGCAAACTTTGTTCCCAAATGTTTGCTTGAGTGTTGTGTGATCCTGTTCGAAAATGATCAGAAACACCTTAAAATGTCTCAAATCTATTCCAAATCATTTCAATTGTAAAACGCATTAAAATATAAATGAATGTTAATGTAAAGTAATTTGGCAAGTGACCGTGGTATAAGCGGGTTAATGCCCTTCCAGGTGTCCATTGTCCGGTATTATTAGACTTCAGCGGAGGCAACCTTCCGACGCGCACACCATTAATACCTGACAATGGACACCTCCTCGGGGGCATTAACCCTTATATATACAATATGTGTGTGTGTGTGTGTGTGTTTACCCTCTCGTCATCACAGCAGCAGCAGCAGCAACAGCGGATGAGGACCAGGATGACCAGCAGCAAAACCATCCCTGACAAAACACACACACACACACACACACACACACACACACACAATGAATGCCATAGAACTTTCTTTTATTATCCAGTTTGACAGTGAGTCATAATGGAGCTAAATTACGTGCTCTTGGATCGGTACATAAACTCCAGTACTTACCAATATCGATACCAGCATTTTAGGCGGTATTGGAGGCTTTTCCCAGACTGGTATCAGAACATCTCTAGTTCAGTGTAGAACGTTACTCTTGTCAGCCAGACCATCACATCAAGCTCAATATTTTTTTTTAATCGGTATAGCAGTGTCTGGCAGAAACTTCGCAATTAGATTTTTTTCCCCCAAATCCTTCAGCCCTATTCCAAACATCTTCCAATGATAAAAAAGTGCTATAAATAGAGTTTATTTTCAGTATCACCTGTTATTCTACAGTGCTTTACGTCATTTTGAAATGTGTATGTGACTTTTTGTTGTATGCCACGAGATTTGATGGCTATCTTTCAGCTGGCTGCAGTGGCTGTTTGAGCACTGAAGGCCCCCAAACATTTGACTGCCTCGGTTCAAGCAATGCCAAAAGGGGGGCACGAGCATCTGAGTGAAGACGTGGGACACTTACTGGGCTCAAAGGTATGTTTGTGTGTTTAATTGTCAGCAGAACGTTTTTTTTCCGGTGGAAGTGACGGAACTGCCATCAGCAGAAATTCCATCGCAGTGATCTCTTGTGATTTAGGAAACTTGAAAAGTAATAATTTGCATTAAGAGGATTCACAGCTACGTTGTAGGGAGGGAGGAGAGGTGGCATTAACTTTTTTCACTTTCTGCTCATTTTTTTCAGTAAAAAAAAGAAAAGAAAAAAGGTGTACAACTATGGACCCTGATGCTGTGTTATAGAAATCATTTGAACCCCCAGCTTCACTCACCGATGAAGATGAAGAAGATGGCAAAAGAGGCGATGTCCCAGTCCGACTGGAAGAACTGCACTCTGGAAACCACATTGCTGAACTGAACCTGGAACTCCTGCTGCAGGCCTCTCTGATCCATTGCTCTGTATGCTGTCACACACACACACACACACACACACAGACACACACACACACGCACGCACGCACAGAGAGAAGCATTAAGCTCACGGTTCAGGGCCAGCATGCAGACTCCAGGGCACATACTGTAGTTGACAAGCATCTTTTTAATGATCATTTACAGAACAGGAGGGGATGTTGGAACTCAATTAAAATGTTAACGTCAATCTGTTTAAATACACTGATGTACAAAATATATAACAGGAGGGATAAAGTTCAGAAATATTATAGTAGTATATCAGAGAACTGTCTTAAATACATTGGTTATCAGAGATACTGGGGTAACAGAGACGGCCAGTTGATTGCAAAAAGACAGCAGCTATGTATGTAGTAGAACAAAAAAAATCCAATTTGAAATCCTATGGGGATAGGTGCTGAGTAGGGATCGACCAATACTGGTTTCAGATAGTGTGTGTGTGTGTGTGTGGGAGATTAAGTCAGACAGTGGTGAGTAAAACTGAAGCACTCAAAGTGACCAATGCTACTTCATCAATAGACCATATGTCATAAACCTAAAATAGAAGTAGTTTAAACTGTAACATGAACACATAGTGCCGTAGAATGATCAAATCCGAGCAGCGGTTGCTGGTTGGATTTCGCCGCTACGGAGCTCCGGGACGCCGGCTACCAGCGGCAGTCGTTTAGCCGCCAATAGGCGACTGTGAGCCGGCTACAGGCGCCGCCAGATGACGCTCCTTTCAGGAAGTCGTGGTAGTGATAGTTTAGACAGAACAAGTGAGTGAACGACAGTTAAGTTTAGGCACCAAAACGACTTGAGTTCAGGAAAAAGATGGTGATTTGGATTAAGACCCTCCCGAGAATACGAACGAGCGTTTCCTGGGTGAAAGTATTTCGTTTCGCTGCGCTCGGCTCTCCGGCTTGAAAGCGCTGTATTTTAACACCATGTTGTACTATGTCATTGGGATTATTTTCGATTGGATATTGAAGTTCATAAATAAACGTTTGGTTATTTAAAACATCCTTTTTTCACAAATCACATACATATACATACATACACACACACACACACACACACACATATATATACACACACATATATATATATATATATATATATATATATATATATATAATATAACACACACACACATGATTTTGCCTTTGGATTCTTATGCTTTTGCTGTTGGGAGTTGACAGTAGAGATGGGACAGGACAGGTAATAAGGTTATAAGGCAGGAAATGTTCAGGCCAATGGGAATACTTGGAATTGATGGTGGTGGTAAATAATCATGAAAAAGGACATATTTTGTGAACAGGCAACACAGATTTTGAGAATGAACAACAAAAGACATTACACCCTGGACCTTTAATAGACCTTTTTCACGGCAGACATGTTGACATGTCATAGTAGGAAAAGCACAGGTGTATTCCAAACCATTACTGATGGCTGCATTCCACTTAGGAGAGGTACAGGTATTGGGCATGCTGACTCACTGAAATATCTTACTGGGACACTTGATGGAACTGAGCCATTGTTAAGGTTATCAATTTCAGCTGTGCTTTTCCTACTATGACAAGTCAACATGTCTGCTGTGGAAAAGGTCCATTAAAGAGTGTTTCTATGGAAACTTCCGTGTCATTTTTGTGCAATTTGCTTGAAAGAAACCCACATTTCTGATATAGAAACTTTTGCAAACAGGTCAAAGTTGACCCAAGGACAACAGGAGGGTTAAATAGCTCTAGAAGCCCAATTTTCACATCCATTTGTGGAACACTGACATGTATTTTGAAAAAAAGAGATTGAAGAGAGATTTACAGGGGAATTGTTGCCTACTGCATTTACTTTAGTGTGTTTGTGTATTGTGTTGTAATGTAACAAAGTACAAATATTTTGTTACTGTACTTAAGTACAATTTTCTTGTATATGTACTTCATTATTTATATTTCTGGAAACTTTTACTTTGACTCCACTACATTTCCTAAATAAAATGTAGGCCCTATACTTTGAATACAGAATTTGAATGTGATGTTTAAGGTGTGGAAATCCTGAATCCTATAAGGAAGCCACATTCATTAATTAATGAGTAATAATTAAGTTTTTATTTTTTTTAAATCTTCAAATAATTATGTACAGTAAATTACTACGTACTTTTGATACTTAAGTGCAGTACATATCAGATACTTAAAGACCTTTACTCAAGTAATATTCCAAAAGGTGACTACCATAGTCATTTTCTGGTAGGCTACTTGTACTTGTACTCAAGTATTGTTTTCAGGTACTTTATTCAAGACTGGTATACTACCGTACAACACAGCAACACCGTGAAAATACACCTTTAAACACTTCCTAAGTTATAACACATAGCTACATACGTCTGTATCTTCTTGCTGTAGGCTATCCCGTATAAACCGATGCACTTCCTGTTGTGTGGACAGGTAACCAGGCGGACTCTAGACATCATTAGTATAGGCTAGGCTACATTAGTTATAGTAGCCTAGCTATAGCTTCGTACTTGATTCATTTAGAAGCTTTTGAAGATGACATTTGACGAAACGAATACCATTTGAATGTTCAACAAATTAAAACATATTGAGAAGAGCAGTTGCTTACCTGTAGACGGAGCCGCAGTCTTTAATGAGCCTTTCCTTCCGGGTCCGCTGCTCCGGCTGACCGCCCGGGGACAGGGGAGGGACACACCCACACCTGCTGCCTGCCTCGTGTGGCGCAGTTAAAACCAAACCGCTGTCTGTTAATTATCATAAGACTGAGAGCACAATACACAGTGGTGGAATGTTACTAAGAAGCCTACATTTACTCCAGTACTGTACTTTAGTCCAAATGTTGAGGTTTACTTGAGTCAGTTCTTTTCATGCCACTTTCTTCTTCTACTCCACAACACTGTAAGAAATATCCGTGTTTATAGCCGTAGTCTGAATATTTCAACAGAAACTGTCCGTAGGACGTGCTTCACAGTTTCTGTTTGTTTACGTTTCGAATTGCATTATGGGACCTTTATCTGTGCTCCGACAATTGACGTATAGTCAGCTGTTCCCAACGCCGTTATCGTAAATGATTAACCAGATTCATTTCAGAAATGTGCTAACTGAGCAGCTGTGTCTGACAGAATTTAAAAAACATGTTCTGTCTTTTAACTGTAGCCACGCACAACATTTCTGTTTTTAATTAAGGGACAAAGGCTGGTTAATGAGCTGCCAGTAGGCTACTAATTTACTGTTATTTTATGGCTTTATTTCTTATAGAGTGTACATTTCAGAGAGAAGTACTGTTCTTTTTACTCCACTACATTACTAACAAAATAATAACAAAATAGACAATAAAAATAAACCAAATAAACCTATGTGTAAATAACAACACCATAAGCCCATCATACACATCTCTCCCCAGCTTCTTAGGAGTCCTCCAGAAAGTTCAGCTACTTTCCCCATTTTCTAGTGTAGACATCCAATCTGGCAAACTGTTTATACGAAATTATTTAAAATGTCGCCACCCTAGCCATCTCGCAAGCCCCTGGATTGACGGCACCCCTTCATTCTTCCATCCTCTTAAAATAATCTGTCTGGCTATCATTAAACTAGTCTGGACACAGCTTCTTATGTACTTATCCATCCCATTCAGTATTGACCCATCTCCCAGAACAAATAATCTCCGGGTGAATGGAACCTGGCTCCCTATTAGATCGACGCACACACCAACGCACAAGTATACACTTCAGGCCACTCATGTAGGCTACGGACGAAAGCTCTGCATGGAGCCTCCGCAGAACCATGAATCACACTTAAAAGTGGTTCAGAAAGCCTTAAGCGTGATTTAGGCTTCTGCATTAAATCTACCGTGGCTATGTACGTAGGTACGTGGAGACACGGACCCTATCAATCAACGAGGAAGAGGAGGAGTTACCCTGCCCGGAGGAAGCCCAGGGGCCCCCGTCTGGAGCCAGGCCCAGATGGAGGGCTCGTCAGTAGGGTTGGGTACCTTTCGCATCTGAACCAATACCACTAGCGATTCCGGTACCTGGAATTTGGTTCCGGTATCCAACGGTACATTCTTTGGTACTACTCCGTCTGTAATTACAAAAAAAAATATTTCAGTTGTAAAAATCATTCCAAACCTATTTACGTAGAACATTATGTTATTTATTCAGAATATTTTACACTGACAGAAATGAATTACAAACAAAAATAAAACCCCTACCTCTCTCCTCCCAAACCTGTCCCTACAACCTATTAAATTGAATAATTATACTTTTATTCTTGTATTTGTATATTCTATTTTAGCCTGAATTTATTTTCATCTCTTTAATGTTTCATGTAAAGCACTTTGAATTGCCTTGTTGCTGAAAGGTGCTGTAGAAATAAAGTTGCCTTGCCTTACATCCTCAGCCTGTCAGTCAGTCCCCGGGGCACATAAACCACCATTGTGCCTGCTCGTGTCAGAGGAAGTGTAAAACAACAGCACCGTGACTGCTTTCGGCTCGCCATTAATATCATATCACAGTGAAAGGTGTCTGCGTGAAGTTTTGAAAAACTGTAACCACACTTGAAACCACATTACAAGTGGCACCCCCCTCCATATGGACGTTGACAGCAATAGCCTTAGTACTGCTTTCAACTCACTCCTAGATTCAATTGGTTTCAGTCAGAGAGAGGCCACGCACTGTTTTAACCACACCCTCAACCTTGTGCTGGCATATGGCTTTGTTATCAGACCACTTCTTAATAACTTTCGAATTCTTAATACCGGATTATACGAAATAAATTAAAAGCTTCTACACTAGATGCCTATCTGCCAGTGCTATAGCTAAATTTAAGGAAGCTATTCCAACAGCACTTAACTCATTACCTGCTTTAATACAACAGAGGACCTTTATGTAAACTTTAGTTCCTCTCAAATTGATAATTGTGTAGATGGTGCTACGGCCTCGCTACAAACTACTTTAGACTCTGTTGCTCCCCTCAAAAAGAAGACGATGAAGCAAAGGAAACTAGCACCTTGGTATAACTCACAAACTCGCAAATTAAAACAAATCTCTCGAAAACTTGAAAGTAAATGGCGTTCCACCAAACTGGATGAATCTTGTTTAGATTGGCAAGACAGTCTGAAAACCTATAGGAAGGCCCTCAGAAATGCAAGACCAGACTATTATTCATCACTAATAGAAGAAAACAAGAACAACCCAAGGTTTCTTTTCAGCACTGTAGCCAGGCTGACAGATAGCCACAGCTCTACTGAGCCATCTATTCCTCTAGCTCTGAGTAGCGATGACTTCATGAGCTTCTTTAATGATAAAAATATAACAATTAGAGATACTATTCATCACCTCTTGCCCTCAACCTCTAACGGTTCACCTTTAAATGACTTGAGATATACTTAAACTGCTTTTATCCTATAAACCCTCAACAATTAATGTTAAAGGTCTCTTCAGCTAAGCCATCTACCTGTCTCTTAGACCCCATCTCAACGAGGCTACTTAAAGACACGCTACCCATGGTTAACACTTTGTTACTAGAAATGATCAATATGTCTTTATTAACAGCTTATATACCGCAGTCATTTAAAGTAGCTGTGATAAAACCTCTTCTGAAAAAACCCACCCTCGATCCTGAGGTCTTAGCCAGCTATAGACCTATATCTAACCTTCCCTTCCTCTCCAAGATTCTTGAGAAGGTAGTCGCCAATCAGTTATGTGATTTTCTACACAGCAACAGCTTATTTGATGACTTTCAGTCAGGATTTAGAAAGCATCATAGCACAGAGACGGCACTGGTGAAAATGACTAACTACCTTCTAAGTCAGTGGTTCTCAACCTTTTTTGTGCCAGCGCCCCCTATCCATTATCCAGGTCCCTAACACTACCCCAACAAATATTATGTAGGCTAATTGCCCCGAATATTAATGATTACGCCCTAATATAGGCCTTTTATTGTTGTTACTATTGTTATAAAAAAATCAAGTCATTGAATGACAAACAATACATGTATTAGTTTCCCAGGTATCAAAAAAGCCATGTAAATAGAAATTATATATATTTACAGGTTTGAAAAAAAAATGCAACCATTTGACATTCAAATTAAATAACAGCAGCCAATCAGAACGACTAGATATGTAACAGTCAAACTATAATTAGGTATTATCAAAAGGCCTGCTGCATGTCCCTGGTGTGAACCTCAGCACCTTTATAAGATGACTATAATTTGAATATCCTTTATTGTTTGTGGAGTGACCTTGGGTGTCATGAAAGGCACTTTAAATAAAACCTATTATTATTATTATTATTACAAACAATCTATTTTTCATTCAAATCTAAATCTATAATCGAATTGTTCCAACAAAAGGACTAATTACCTCTTTATCTTCTTCTCCTTAATACATAATTTTCTATCCATGATAAAGCAGATGCAGCTTCTCTCCAAATTTGAGGAAAAACATTACTTTTAAGGAGTAGGTGGTAAAGAATCTTATTTTATTGAAGCTGTGAGTTTGGGCTGGCAATGGGGGTGCTGGGTCCGAAGATGGCTGGACTGGCAGAGGGGGTGCTGGGTCCAAAGATGGCAGGACTGGCAGTGGGGGTGCTGGGTCCAAAGATGGCTGGACTGGCAGAGGGGGTGCTGGGTCCAAAGATAGCTGGACTGTTAGTGGGGGTGGTGGGTCCAAAGATGGCTGGACTGGCAGAGGGGGTGCTGGGTCTGAAGATGGCTGGACTGGCAGTGGGGGTGCTGGGTCCGAAGATGGCTGGACTGGCAGAGGGGGTGCTGGGTCCAAAGATGGCTGGACTGGCAGTGGGGGGGTGCTGGGTCCAAAGATGGCTGGACTGGCAGAGGGGTTGCTGGGTCCAAAGATGGCTGGACTGGCAGTGGGGGTGCTGGGTCCGAAGATGGCTGGACTGGCAGTGGGGGTGGTGGGTCCGAAGATGGCTGGACTGGCAGTGGGGGTGCTGGGTCCGAAGATGGCTGGACTGGCAGTGGGGTGCTGGGTCCGAAGATGGCTGGACTGGCAGAGGGGGGTGCTGGGTCCAAAGATGGCTGGACTGGCAGAGGGGGTGCTGGGTCCAAAGATGGCTGGACTGGCAAAGGGGGTGCTGGGTCCAAAGATGGCTGGACTGGCAGAGGGGGTGCTGGGTCCGAAGATGGCTGGACTGGCAGTGGGGGTGGTGGGTCCAAAGATGGCTGGACTGGCAGTGGGGGTGCTGGGTCTGAAGATGGCTGGACTGGCAGTGAGGTTGCTGGGTCTGAAGATGGCTGGAGGGGGTGCTGGGTCCGAAGATGGCTGGACTGGTAGTGGGGGTGCTGGGTCTGAACATGGCTGGACTGGCAGTGGGGGTGCTGGGTCTGAAGATGGCTGGACTGGCAGTGGGGGAGCTGGGTCCGAAGATGGCTGGACTGGCAGTGGGGGTGCTGGGTCCAAAGATGGCTGGACTGGCAGAGGGGGTGCTGGGTCCGAAGATGGCTGGACTGGTAGTGGGGGTGATGGGTCCAAAGATGGCTGGACTGGCAGTGGGGGTGCTGGGTCCAAAGATGGCTGGACTGGCAGAGGGGGTGCTGGGTCCGAAGATGGCTGGACTGGCAGTGGGGGTGCTGGGTCTGAAGATGGCTGGACTGGCAGTGGGGGTGCTGGGTCCAAAGATGGCTGGACTGGCAGTGGGGGTGCTGGGTCCAAAGATGGCTGGACTGGCAGTGGGGGTGCTGGGTCCAAAGATGGCTGGACTGGCAGAGGGGGTGCTGGGTCCAAAGATGGCTGGACTGGCAGTGGGGGTGCTGGGTCCAAAGATGGCTGGACTGGCAGAGGGGTGCTGGGTCCGAAGATGGCTGGACTGGCAGTGGGGGTGCTGGGTCCGAAGATGGCTGGACTGGCAGTGGGGGGTGCTGGGTCTGAAGATGGCTGGACTGGCAGTGGGGGTGCTGGGTCCAAAGATGGCTGGACTGGCAGTGGGGGTGCTGGGTCCAAAGATGGCTGGACTGGCAGAGGGGGTGCTGGGTCCGAAGATGGCTGGACTGGCAGAGGGGGGTGCTGGGTCCGAAGATGGCTGGACTGGCAGAGGGGGGTGCTGGGTCCGAAGATGGCTGGACTGGCAGAGGGGGTGCTGGGTCCGAAGATGGCTGGACTGGCAGAGGGGGTGCTGGGTCCGAAGATGGCTGGACTGGCAGTGGGGGTGCTGGGTCCAAAGATGGCTGGACTGGCAGTGGGGGTGCTGGGTCTGAAGATGGCTGGACTGGCAGAGGGGGTGCTGGGTCCAAAGATGGCTGGACTGGCAGTGGGGGTGCTGGGTCTGAAGATGGCTGGACTGGCAGAGGGGGTGCTGGGTCCAAAGATGGCTGGACTGGCAGTGAGGGTGCTGGGCTGTGTTCCTCAGTGCGGCTGCAGACTTGCTGTTCCAGTGCGGGGCGTGGCTATTGGCAGCAGAGGACTCTGAAGGGGGGGTTATTTCGGAGAACAGAGATCTTCCAGTTAGTAGCGTCAGGGAGGGAGCAGACAGGGAAGTACAACAACAAGAAACTAGACTAGATCCAACTCTGGAAGGCTGGTGAACAAGCATACTCAGTGGTCAGCAACAATCCAGCAGGGAGGGGTAAGTCAGACTGGCATCTGAAGGCTCATGATGGACCAGGATGAGTAGCAGGGGCGCCGACTGGAATTGGTACCAGGTGTGGGGAGAATCAACAGGGGGGGCGTGTCCTCCTCACTCTGTGGAACATATAGGCGGGAACAGAAACACAGACAAAAAAAAAAACACAACACACACACACACACACACACACACCCCCCCCCCAGACTGTCACCGTGCAGAAGTCACGGCAGGCGGGGGCGTGACATGAGCAACCTGTCGACTAGCTACAACAATACAATGCTGCTTACTCACCATCTGCAATAATAATTCACTTTCATAATGTATCATATATGAGTACTTTTACTTCTAGTAGAGTATTTTGACACTGTGGTATTGCTACTTTAACTTAAAAGATAAGTATAAAAAGCTCCTTATGGTAAAAAAACTTCTAAACAAAAGATGAATACAATCTACATCTGAATAAATGCAATGAAACGTTAAAATGGGTTGGGCTGTTTACCTGTTCTCATCATCATCATCATCATCATCCTGTTTACCTGTTATTATCATCATCATCATCATCATCATGCTTACCTGTTCTCATCATCATCATCGTGTTTACCTGTTCTCATCATCATCATGTTTACCTGTTCTCATCATCATCATCATCATGTTTACCTGTTCTCATCATCATCATCATCATCATGTTTACCTGTTCTCATCATCATCATCATCATGTTTACCTGTTCTCATCATCATCATCATCATCATCTTCCTGTTTACCTGTTATTATCATCATCATCATCATCATCATGCTTACCTGTTCTCATCATCATCATCATGTTTACCTGTTCTCATCATCATCATGTTTACCTGTTCTCATCATCATCATCATCATGTTTACCTGTTCTCATCATCAGCTGGAACAGAGGCTCCTGTAGGCACTCACCTTAGCAGATGCTGAAAAACTGGTTCCGCCACGATTGAATATAATCCTTACCCACCAGTGCATCTATGGAAATGCCCCCCCCCCCCATCTGAAAGAACTACTCACCCCTCTAACTAACCCTCGATCCCTCCGTTCAACAAACTCAAACCGCCTCCTCCTCCCCAGGACTAAGCTCACTAAGACATGAAAGGGGAGAGAGAGAGAGGGGGGAATAACACGCAGCAAATGGCTGCAGGTCGGAGTCGAACCCAGGCCTGCCATGTCGAGGAGTAAACCTCTCTCTATATATAATATATATATATCTACCAACTGAGCTACCCGGGTGCCCTTCTTCAAAGTTTTTATAAACTATTTTCAACCTATTCTTGCCTTACTTTATTCTTTCTACTGTCTTTAGGGTCTAACCCTAACCCTAAGGTCTACGGCCAGAACCTAACCAAAGCTAAATTAGGATAGGTTTTAACAAATTCGAGTTTACGAGACCTGACTGGCATTGGCCCTTTGTCAAGATTTAACATTTGTCGGATTTCTGAGTTTTTGCGTAACAGTTTTTGCTTCATCACTTCCCTCTCCACCTTCAATTCTTGTCTGCGTTTGTACACGACCAGGTCCCTCCTTCGGTCAAGCAGCCGTTCTTTTTCTGCCATTTTCTCTGGATTTCCGAGGGGATCTGTAACCAACACAATATGAAAGGTTAAGTCTGGAGTCCAGTTGTACACTCGCACCCCTCCCACAAGGAAATAGTCAACAGATTTGTTTTGTTGCAAGTTTTTAAAAATCCATGTTGGCCTGGTGCCATAAGTGAGATAAGAGCTATCTTAGATTAACTGAGTATGTTTCCTTTGTTCTCCATGATAATTAAATAAGATAAATAAATGAACTCATGAAAGGAATATGTGCCCACTGTGAGATAAAAATACATTTCTGACAGTGTAAACAGATGTAAACAGATTTTACTTAGCTTGGCATAAAGAAGATGCTAACCTGGCTCTCTCAAAAATTCAAAAAACACCGAGCAACACCTCTAATTAACACACCTTGTGTGTTTCATTGTAACGGTTCAATGTAATGTAATTAGCCTGTATTAGTCACATGGGCTGGTTTTCTGACTACTTTTACTTACTTTCAATGAATTTACTGAATAATAATTTCACTTTTTAGGACTTTAAATGAAGGACATTTACTTGTAATGGAGTTTTTTTTTTTTACATAGTGGTGTTGGGACTTTTACTAGTGAAGAAATTGAATACTTGTTCCACCACTGATCTACTGTGATCTAAAAGGAGGCTATACATACACCTGTATGACATGTTATGTGACAAAATGTAAGTTTACTTTCTTACCATGACGCAGGAGGTAGCGCTCCTCCACAAAGGTACATTGGATTTCCCTGGCAATGCGCTCTATCTTGCGATTGAGCCACCAAATGTACATTCTTGAACGCAGACCAAACGTTGTCCACTCCTTCTCCTGGTTCTTTCTCTTCATCTCTTCACACCTCTCTCTTTCTCTTTTTAAACCCTCCTCCTCCAAACGCTTTCTCGCACTCAGATAGATAGATAAAGGGCTATCAGCCCTTCTTTCTTGCTGCCTCCTTGTGGTTAAAGGCTCGTCGTCTTCAGAAGACAAAGATGTAGAGTAAGGGCTGTCATCACTTTGTCCGTCCTGCATCAAGGTGTTTGAAGGGTTGAAATCTCCACGAAACAAAGGTCTCTCACCCCTTCGTACGTGCTCCCAACAGATGCTAGGCTGGTCAATGTCAATGTAGGGCAAATGGTTCTCTCCAGTTCCTCCATTCTGCCTAAAGGTGGTAGGAAGGTTGATGTCTACGAAGGACAAAGGACTTCGTTGTTGCTGCCTCCTTGCGGTAGAAGGCTCGTCGTCTTCAGAAGATGACGAAAAAGTGCTCTCAGCCCTTCGTGCTTGCTTCCGCCTCCGAGTAGTACGCTGCTTGTCTTCAGAGGATGAGGAGGAAGGGCTCTCAAACCTTCGTACTCGCTGCCTGGTGGTAAAAGGCTCATCATCTTCAGAAGAGGAAGACAAAGAGCTCTCGCCCCTTTGCCTGCTCTCCTTCATGGTGGCAGAAGGGTTGGTGCCCACGATGAACAGAGAGCTCACATCCCTTCGTACTAGCAGCCTGGTGGTACAAGGCTGGTCATCTTCAGAAGATGACCAAGAAGGGCTCTCAAACCTTCGTACTAGCAGCCTGGTGGTAAAACACTGGTCATCTTCAGAAGATGACGAAGAAGGGCTCTCAAACCTTCGTACTAGCTGCCTGGTGGTAGAGGGCTGGTCATCTTCAGAAGATGACAACGAAGGGCTCCCACCCCTCCATGCTTGCTGCCGCCTTGTAGTAGTACGCTGCTTGTCTTCAGAAGATGACGACGAAGGGCTCTCAAACCTTCGTACTAGCAGCCTGGTGGTAAAAGGCTCATCATCTTCAGAAGAGGAAGACAAAGAGCTCTCGCCCCTTTGCCTGCTCTCCTTTGTGATGGCAGAAGGGTTGGTGCCCACGATGAACAGAGAGCTCACATCCCTTCGCACTTGCTGCCTGGTGGTAGAGGGCTGGTCATCTTCAGTAGATGACGACGAAGGGCTCTCAAACCTTCGTACTAGCAGCCTGGTGGTAAAAGGCTCATCCTCTTCAGAAGAGGAAGACAAAGAGCTCTCGCCCCTTTGCCTGCTCTCCTTTGTGATGGCAGAAGGGTTGGTGCCCACGATGAACAAAGAGCTCACATCCCTTCGTTCTTGCTGCCTGGTGTTAGAGGGCTGGTTTTCTGCACAAGAAAAAGGGCCCTCACCCCTTTCTCTGTGCTCCTTCATGGTGGTAGAAGGGTTGGTGCCTCCACTAGACGAAGGTCTCTCACCCCTTCGTCCGTGCTCCCTCAAGATGGTGGGAGGGTTGAGGTCTTCAGGAGACGAAGGGCTCTCACCCCTTCGTTTGGACTTCTTCGAAGAAGAGTCCATATCTCTTGAAAACCGAAGTCTTGCAAAGAAGTTTCGTCCAAAAATGGATCTAAACATTTCCTCAATTATCTCTTTTGTATACTGGCTCTGTGAAACTGCAAGTACAAACACACAAACACACACAGCAATTACTTCACTGATAATCACATTATTGTTTCAAGCAGCACACTAAGCAAGTTATTTTACTTAACTAAACCTTCTAACTGAACTTAAATAAACTGAGAAATATTTCTCTGGTCACACATTATTATTGCACTGTGCTTATTGAAAAAAATGCAAAAGGTCTGCCCCAAATATCACTTAGAATAATAATAATAATTATTATTATTATTATTATTATTATTATTATTATTATTATTATATTTATATTATATAGACTTCAGACTACAGTATGTACTTTCAAATAAATCAATCAAGTATTAATGTATGTCAGACACATAAACAGTACATATATCCATTGACATACTATAGCTGCAACTAGTAGGCTAGGCTACAGCAGTGAAACACACGGGCCCTATTTTCAGACCACACCAACCCATAGAAATAAAATGGATAGAAAGGCCATTTCCATTCAAATCAACGTAGCAGAAAGGTGTACCGTTGCCATGTCAACCTATAAACTTCAACAAACCCTGGAACAGTAACGTTACGAGGCAGAGAGCCAGCCGCTAAATAAGTCAAATTAACTTAATGCCATTTTATTTATATGCACCAACGTCACACAAATGTCATAAAACATACCAAAAAAAAACCCAACATAAAAAGCTAAAATGTGCCGACAACAGTTTAACATCTTAAAGCATCTGCAGACCACTAGGTGGCGGTGCTACGACATGATACGCTCCACTAAAGGCACAGCCAGCACAAATACAACGGCTCGACGTTGGAGCACAGTAGCTAGCTAGCTAGCTACATAATACAACAGCTCCACCAAAACACGGAAAGAGCAATGCACGGCTACAGTTCAAATTGGCTACAACAGTTTCACCAAAATATGCAGCTGTTAACGTTAATATTATCTGAAGCAACACACTCTTTTTGTTTGGAAAATAAATCACTTAATTTAGCATTTTTTCACCAACGGTGCTATCTTTGTTTTCTCTCTCTTTTTCTCGGCTCCCCCCTTTGGTCGTTTCGTGCCGCAATTCATTTTCTTTTATCTTGGTGGTGGTCAGTGATAATGGATTCGGCGCTAAAAGAAACATTTTGAAACTATCATAGACTTCTATTGTAGCTAGTTGCTCGCTCTCGTTCAGGGGTACATGGTACTGTACTGTACATGTCCATGGCAACAGCGACTTGGAACAAACAATGACGTCGTTGCAATTCTTAGGATTGTGGGTAGTGTAGTATTTCTACATACGTTCGCGAATAAAAATAACTTTTTGAAAAATACCTTTTTGAAAAATAACAAGACAAATTATTGTTATTTTATTATTATTATCTATCTATATTTGTTATCAGTAGCGGCCCATAGATGATGGCCAGTCCGTCATTGGGCTAGTGAGAATGATAATATTAGACAATATTTCTACTATTGGTAAGAATAATACAAATAATAAAAACACTACAATGAAAGCAGTGTTTTCCAAACTAGCTAGCTATCTCAAAAGACACATTCACCGTAACACAACAAGACATTTTTGTTTTAGATCAAAAACCCACAGATAATTTTAAAACAGGACGTATTTAGTCATACGTTTGAGAAATAATCTTTAATTCACATGTGATCTGTGATAGAAGCTGCAGAATGTCACAAGTGCAGGGACTGCAAACCTCTTAATCAATTCAAAGAGTATAAAAGTTACTCAATTTAAAGTTTCCTCGAGTGCAAAGAAACACTAGCTACACTTACGCAGTCAATTTTGTGCACATGCAATTTAGGCAACAAGTAATGCAACATTTAACAATTAAAATTGTTTTGTGCAAGAGACAAAATGCATTTGCATCTCCCGATCACAGACAGCACATCTGATAGCTGGAATATAACTGATACAAAAAAGATATTTATTTGACAGAAAATTGTGAGGAAAGTAAATGTACTCCTTCCCCAACAAAATACGGCTCTACTTAACAGAAAGAGTTGAGTAAAAAAGTAGTTTTAGCTCTGCTGTAAAGTGCGACTTACCTCTCCAAAGGATTGTGTTCAAAGGTACAGGAACTCTGTGTGCCGTTGTTTTGTTTTGTTTTTGATTTTAAATAAAAGCAGAAGTTGAGTCTACGCAACGCAAAGTCTACGTTCAGTTACGGGTTCTGATTCGTCGACTGACCGTAGACTCCCCCAATTAAATCGCTCCGTTTGACTGTAGACTACCAATTGGAAACGTGGGATTCTTGACCGCAGCTACCAATCACACGCCGACATTCAAAGCTGAACCTGCCGCTGCGGTCAACGGAGGTCTCCGGTGATCGTAGCCTACAGTATTTCTGGTAAGTCTAAATGAAATAATTTATATTTTTACTAAGCCTGAAATAATTCATTCTTCATTACACTCACTGTTTTTTGATCGTTTGGGAAAAGATAGCTAATGGTATCAACTAGCTAGATGTCGCCTGGCTACTGCTGTTCATTGGAACGAATATATGTATGTATATGTACATGTACATGTATATGTATGACTATGTATGTATCTATGATAGCTAGCTAGCTAGCTAGCTAGTTAAAAGTCCTTTTGACAGATAACGTTAACGTTAGAGTTACCGCTAATCGTTCATTAAAATATTCTCAGCCTATTGTGAGTCATTTTAAATAATACATTACATTTTATTTGTTGTGTATCCACTACGGAATATTGTTAATAGTGTACGCCGGTTACGTTAACGTTACTGCTTGTTAGTTAAATGCATTATGTCAATGGTTAAATGTCAGTGTCTCGTTCAAATCTCCGTCCTCGGCCTACGTTAACGTTACTCGTGGGCCTTTTAAATTAGCTATTGTATTTGTTAAACACTAAGGTTACGACAATATTTCTATCGAATTTTTTCTAATTTCTAACGTTAGTAGCTTGTCATGACAGACAAAGCATAGTCAGCCTAGTTGTCATTCAATTCCATAACTATTGGTTGAAAAATCATGTTGTAGAATAAAGTTATTGTTGCTGTAATTATTCTTATTGTTGCAGTCACAAAACATTCACTTTTTACATATTACCAGGGGCGTAGCAAGCTTTTCAAAAGTGAGGGGGATGGATGTGATTTGTTTATTAACAATAAAAATGATGGATACAATGACAGAGGGGTACAAAATGTATAACATACACGATATAAAAAGCTTCCCATTTAAATGAGTGATACTAGAAAAGTATAAAAACACACGAAAAATAAGTTTGCGTTTAAAGTCTGTGTAGACAGATCGGTGTTGTACTATTTGTTAACATGGGCAAACGGAGCATAATCTAATTACGTATGTGGTAATTTGCATAAATAGCACAACAGATCTAAACATTGGGTATAGCCAGCTGAAAATGTCTTGTTGACATATAACAGTAAAAGACTTAATGTAAAGGTCTGAATGGAACCCATTTAGGCTACCCATGAGCATTAATACATAGAGGCAGGAAGAAGTGCTTTAAACCAGCATTTATTAATTAGCCTATTATTGCAGAGATGGGGTTTGGGGCTGGGTCCGTGGGACTGTTTCCGGGGGTTCACTTTTTTATTTTACCTACCTTTTGTCTTCTGCATTCTCCTTACCCTTGTTTTTCCCTCAGACTCATCTCCCAGAAACAGTCCCACTGACTCAGCCCCAAACCCCATCTCTGCAATAATAATACTGGTTTAATACACTCAATAATCAATACTGGTTTAAAGTACTTCTTCCTGCCTGTATGTATTAATGCTCATGGGTAGCCTAAATGGGTTCCATTCAGACCTTTACATTAAGTCTTTTACTGTTATATGTCAACAAGACATTTTCACCTGGCTATACCCTATGTTTAGATCTGTTGTGCTATTTATGCAAATTACCACATACATTATTATATTATGATCCGTTTATTATGAATGCTATGATGTAGCTAATGTTACAGAACGTTATACTTCTTACATGGGAAACTAGTCGTACATATTAGCTTTCATTTAACGTTGCTAGTGAAGTTAAAAAGGTGCAGTTACCATCCATACTAAATACAGGCTCAGTGACCACCAACTGGGTCAGACAGAGATGCACCTCCTCCTCCACTGGGAAAAACTATCTTCACTAAGAGATTTACACCTTGGAAAAATAGCCCAAAAAATAAAACTTCCCAAAGTTAACAACAGAAGAGAAGCTGGTAGTTCTCCTAGGAGAGGGGACAGCAGCTCTACTGACAGCTAAACATGGATCTGCCTGCCACAGCCTGGGGGACTCACAACCACTTAGGATCCCAAAATTACACATTTGTTTAGTATTGTATAGTAATTATATTAGAATAGTATATATGTGACACCTACATATTTAATATATGACATGTATTGTAGGCTATGAATTTCTGTAAACTGCTGAGAGAGAGAGAGAAAGAGAGAGAGAGTCTGATTACCTCCACTGTCTGAAAACTCCTGCTTTCTGAACGACAGGTGACACATCAACGTACTATGTGAAGGCATTTCATCATCTGCTGTCTCAGTGTGTAATCCCCTGGCTCTTCTTACTAATAACAACTGTTTTCGTCTTCTTTGAGGTGATTTTCGACCATTTTCGACGCACTTCTTTTGACATTCTGAACTACCGCAGAAATGTCAGAGCACGTCACGTGACCATTCTAAGCGAATCACGTTGTCAGAAATTGGCATCAGCCAATGAGATTGCGCTTTTAGAATCAAATCCCCCTTTTGCTTTCACGATTCTTTGCTGATGAAAAGGAAATTGCCATATTTGGATCCGACAGCATTGTAGAGGAGAGAGCTTTCCAACGGTATATGCATTGAGTATATGAGATGACAGGGTGCAGACAGCGATCGCGGAGCAGCGGGATGATTAAGACCGCTGCGAAGTACACACCGTTGCCATGAAAAACAGAGCGTTGCTATCGCTACACACAGCCTACGACGTAGCTACGGCGGCAGTTCGACGCGAGGCGTTTGTGCAAACCTGCGGAAAAACTGCAGAAAAAGTGTGGGTGTTGAACCCTCTCACCGGGAAAAGTGTGGGTGTTAAAACACCCACATCCCCCACGGGTGCGACGCCACTGCATATTACTAACCTAATTCATGTTTCTGTTCATGCTATAACAGCATGTGCCGTCTCAGGAATGCATTTCATCAAATAGAAATTGTCAGATAGACATGTTTTACTGGAAACTTTTGGGGCAGAGGATTTTTAACTGATTTTGAGTGGAAATATGGCATACAAACTTTGCCAGAGGGAAATGGGCTGAAAAGTAGATGGAAATGTCAACTTCAGAAGTTATATGAACTCTACCTCAAAGTTATCTTTATCTGAAGAGCTGTCATCAGGGTTGAGCAGTTGTCGTCCTGCTCTGACTTTTGTACGCTAACATAAAATGCATTGCCATATGAAATTGAATACATAATATAAAATAATGTTAAAATAAAACTAATAATGTTTTGCTTGTTACTGTGTCTAAGTGTGTTTCAGTATCTATAAGTGAAGATGGCAACCCCAGTTATCCGCATCGTCAACCCAGAGGCCCCTGCACACCGTCGACAGGCCGTACCGATGGCGACTGAAGAGGCCCGTTGCTGTCTTCCCTAAACCTCCACAGGAGCTGCTCTTCCAGGACATCGCCCTGACACACGCAGAGAAGCTCCTTCGAGCAGAGGGCATCCCTGCAGCGTCGTGTCAGCTGTGCCTGGGAAAGCTCCTAGTCCCTTTTGGCCAGTGTGACAATGCACCCTTCCACTGGCTTGTCGCAAATGATGTGGGATACATGAAGTAGTAAGCATATTATATTCAATACCGTTGTTGGCTGTGCATTTTTTTGATTGCATGTTTAAACACAAAACTACTTTATTCAGTAAAAAGGGGGAAGTTCTCTGCACTTCTGCAGACCATAACAACCCGGTGCAGCCAAGGCAGGACACGACAGCACAAAATAACCCCAAAAATTGCCGGTGCAACACAGGTGTCTTCTTACTTGATGGTTTAAGAACGTAACTTATGCCATGGCGAGGCATTATAAGCAGGCCAATCTGCATCACTGAGGTTCTGGGGAATTGAGAAAATCACACCCCCATCCAGGGGTGGTGATATTATTAATAAACTCCTACGCAGGGAAGCTTTTTGGATACATACACTTGGCACTTTAGAACCTCTAGGTTTAAATGAAGAATTTAATCTGACTTGCTTTCTCTAATGTTAAAGTATGTTATAGTATAGTATCTAAGATAATTATACTTTTAGTCCCCATTGCTCTGTGAATATTTTTATATACTTTTTATATTTGTATGTATTTTTGACTTGGTTATGGGCATTTGCCCTTTAACGACTGATGACTGAGTGTAACACCTTGGTTGAGATGGGTGTAACTTTAGATTGTCACCGCCCCTCTTGTGCACAATCACACCGGTTGATGATCCGTATTAAGGGCTTCATTCCCCATTCTCTCCAATCACTCTGATGAAGATGTAATCATACATCGAAACGTTAGTCACTGTTATGCACCTTAAGAAATAAAACCATCAAGTAAGAAGACACCTGTGTTGCACCGGCAATTTTTTTTGTTGATTATTTATCTATGCAAAGTTTTCTTTACTCGTCTATCTAGAAATTGCAGGAACATCTGTCTGTCTGTCTGTCTGGCATTTCTATCTCTCTCTCTCTCTCTCTCTCTCTGTCTCTCTCATTACATACATTCTGAATCTGCAGCGTTAATTAATACGTAAATACAGTAGTACAATGTCTTCCTCTGATGTAGACGTAGCCTACACTGTAAGTCAGTAGTATAGGCTATACAGTGGAGTTGCAGTGGTTTGGGGTCCTTCTGTAAGTCATTTTGGGGTACAGTTTGGTTTTGAAGAATTCTACAAGAAGCAATACCACAGGCCAAGCAGTCGGCCCGTTATAAACAGACGTATTTTCAACGGGCACCGTACTAGTCATCTTAATTGCAGTTTAACTCATGATGTTGATGGTATTAAGTTGAAGTAGGGTATAAGTAACATATAAACCCAGAAAAAACTATTCTACTATTCAACTACTGTTTTTTATTATGTGATGTTTAACCTACTTGTCACATAAGTAGCACTTTTTAATGTAAGCCAGTCAGATTTGTCAATATTAAGTTATTGAAGGCAAGGCAGCTTTATTTGTAAAGCTCATTTCAGCAACGGGGAAATTCAAAGTGCTTTACATAAAACATTAAAGAGCAGTTAAAAACAATTAAAAAACAAATTAAAACTTAACAAATTAAAGTGCAGGTAAAAATGATTTAAAAAAAAAAATGAAGCACATGTATTGTGCAATGAAACTGAAGATATATCTTAAAATACCACTTAAGAACTACTTTTTCTTTTGAAATCAAACCGAGTTTCAGCATGCGAGACAGACCACATGCTCATATGCTCATATCATTACAGTAGCAGCACAGTGTGGTTCATACAGGGAGTGTTTACATGGAGGGAACAATGTGAAATCTCTCATTTCTGCAATGTTCACACACTACAAATGAGTGAGCACAATATATATATTTATATTTTTATATATATATATATATAATACAATTTCAAATCACACCACGATTATACCAACAATAAAAAGAAGACTCAGGTATTTGTATCAAATAGCTCAGTCAAAGCATTTACAACCTGATGTACCCTTCTACAACACCTTCAGCCTACTTTTGCATTTCAAATGGTATTTAAGGAGTGAATCCATTAATAAGATTCATACATATGTTAAAACATCGCCATAGTCAATCACAGACAATAAGTAGCAGCAACAAGCTTAGAAAGAAAAGCATTTAAGGTCTATTTCTGCAGTAAAAACCAAGCCTCACGTTACAAGGCATGTTGGAAGTTTACCTTTTTTCTGCCTTAATAACAAAGCTAAAAAGCTGGTCACTTTTTCAAATGCCATTTATGAAATAAAAGTGAAAACAGATATAAATTGGTTATAAACACCCAGACATTAGACTTTCATTTGACCTAAAATGTATGGGTAAGTATAGATTAAACATAAGCACGTTTACCCTATATAATTACAGCATGCTTGAGAAGCACCAGTCAGAGGTCCAAACCCACATCGGAAGGGAGAGGTGGGGAACCAGTGGGGGAAAGACCTCCTCGCTGAATACACTGAGAGCTCCTCTCACCTTGAAGCCAACAGAATTTGCACCTGTACAAGTCTGGCTACCACACCTGGGTATACCTCACTTTCATCTTTGTAAAGAGTTATACATTTTCAGTTAAATACCCAATACTATCTATGTAAACATGCAAGAAAAAAGCTTTGGCCTTTGATTTTTCCCCTCTATCTGTACTTTAGGTACACCACATCTGCGACGTTTCCAGCTGGTACACCATGCTGGCAGAGGTCCTGTACCAAGGCAGGCAGGAGCAAGGAAGGTGCGACAGTGGGTCGCTGGACTGCGTGGGATTCCGCTATTTTATCACAACTTAGCGAGGCTCACCAAGCTCTGTTCCCTGCCATCCTCACCAGCGAGTGAGTGTACAAACACCCCTCTCACCCCCTCCATGCTTGCTGCCGCCTTGGAGTAGAAGGCTGCTTGAGTGCTTGTCTTCAGAAGATGAAGAGGAAGGGCTCTCACCCTTTCGCCTGCGCTCCTTTATGATGGTAGAATGGTTGGTGCCTCCACTAGACGAAGGTCTCTCACCCCTTTGTTTGGACTTCCTCGAAGAAGAGTCCATATCTCCTGAAGACCGAGGTCTTGCAAAGAATTTTAGTCCAAAAATGGATCTAAACATTTTCTCAATGATCTCTCGTTTGTATACTGCCGTTTCGAAACTGCAAGTACAAACACACACAGCGATTACTTCAGAAGATGAAGAGGAAGGGCTCTCAGCCCTGTTTTCTTGCTGCCTCCTCGTGGTAGAACGCTGGTCGTCTTCAGAAGATGAAGACGAAGGGCTCTCGCCCCTCCATGCTTGCTGCCGCCTTGGAGTAGAAGGCTAATTGTCTTCAGAAGATGAAGACGAAGGGCTCTCAAACCTTCGTATTTGCTGCCTGGTACAAGGGAACACCGTGATTAAAGTGTGGCGGCAGCAACATGAAAATCATAACGAGGAGTACCTTCGTCGTAAGGATCTGTACACCCCACTCCTCGTGACTGTATCAGAACCCGGAGGGATTGTCTCTGTATTTGGACACACCTTCCAGGCTCCACCTCCTCAGAGAGCGCTTCCATCCGCTGCTCCTGCACCACCCCGTCCTGCTGGCAGAGGCCAACAATGTGCAGGATTACCGGAAACCAGATCCTCTCCACTTTTGGCACTGCGCTGAAAATGGATTCCACCAAGAAAGTATGTCAATCACAAATATGATGCTATTCTGTATGATGTCAAACATTAGCAGTCATGTTTAGAATCTATATATCTAATAGAAATAGAATCTAACAGAAGTGATCACAAACGTCACATATTTTTTTAGGTGGTAAAGAAGCTGTCTGGCGAGGGCAAAGTCTCAGCTGAGTGGTTGACCAGCATCGGAAAAACGAGCAGTCCCAGATAGTTTTGTTTGTGCTAACCTGCGAGGAGTCCACCGAGAAGCTGAAACCAACGTGCCGTGGAGTCACGGACAGGATCCGGCTGGCCAATCGAGCTGTTCCCAAAATATTATATGTGGACCGTGGGTGTTGCCCTGCACAGGGACCAACAGGGACGCAGACTTTGTTCCAGCCTTGGGGAGACAGTGGTATGGTTGTGCGTCTGGACATCTTCCGCTGGATCCACCGGTTTGACGCAGCCATACGCACACTGCAAGTACGCTGTGTTCAGGTCGGCTCTAGCCGAAGATATATTCTGGAGCTAAAAGGTCCCGCTGGGCTGGACCAGAGTGGAGTGAGCCTCTTCAAAACGCCTGGTGTTAAAGACAACGTGCAAAACAGCTAGAAACAGATAGTGTAGCATAGGTAATGACCATAACACACTGTGTCTCTGTATGAATCTGTATTTCCAGAGGCCATTGATGAGATGGGGGCGAGCCGGCAGCGACACCGGGAGTGCATCCAGGATCCACCAGGCCCGATCACGTACAGGGTGGCGCGTACCACAGACATCAACAATGTGGACGTGCCCTTCTACAAATGTCCACAAAACTCTTCCACACATGATTCCAGGTACACAAAAGTAGCCTGTACACTTGTAACAAATTAAAAATGTCATCATTTGAATACCTTATTATTGTATTTGTGATGGCAATTAGAAGCCTCTTGTGATGGTTCTGGTGACAGGTTACAACAACTACAGTGATGATGATGCTGACTTTGTACTTGTGTTAATGTTCGTATTTATGTCTATAGTGTATGTGTCTATTGTATGGTTTAGATAAGCCAAATTGCCCCTGTGGGTCATTTATTAAAGCAGTGCTCTATTCTATTCAGGTCCCCACTGTGCAGCACGGCCCTATCAGGGTTACCTGATGAGTGGCGTTGCACGGTGGAACTCTGACAGGAGCTTGGGTGCCGTGTTTGGAGGCAGAGGACGGCACTGATCGACCGCCTCAACACCCGCCGTCAGCAGCTATTCGGAGAGACTGCGGAGCCCCCGCTGATGTCCCTTCCAACGAGCTGCTGGGGCTAGAGTACCTGTTTGGCCAGAGCACGGGTGAATCTGGACCCTTTTCCCTTAAGGACATTGTAAACGATGGACCTGGTCCAGAGGAGGAGGTGGTTCAGCCCGGGCAGCCCGATCCGGAGTCGGATGAGGCGTACCAGAGCGACGTGGAGGCCCGCGATGATGCGCTGGATGTCATCGTGCCCCACATAACGCTCACCAGCGACGAAACCTCCACTGTTCACCCTCCAGCCTTTTGTGAGTAACTGTGTGTCTGCCAGAATGAATTACAATGCACTGGTTGCTGGACAGTGTACACATTTTAACTTTATTTATTTGAACAGAAGGAGGCCTGCAGTCCAAAGGCTTCGTCAAAGCTGGAACGGTTCTGCTCTGTGCTGGTGGAGATCGGCGGGACGGAGGACAAGCTGTCACTAAGCTCAGAGCAGAGGAACCACGTCCTGGACGCCTGGAGCCAAGTGGACGAGCATGACAAACAACCTTGTTGATGCTGCTGTAGTACACATATGCACATATGGCAATAGAAACATAAAAGTACCTTTAGGCCTTTGGGTGCTGCTCTGCTGAAGAGTACATAAACTATCTGATAAGAACTCCCATGATCCTTTTTTTTTTTTTTTTTTTTTTATGAGTTTTTCTTTTTCTTGCACACAAAACAATCCCCTCCCAGCCCGCCCCATCCCACCTTGACTGGACCAAATAAGAAATGATTAACAATGCAGACAATTATAAAGAAAATACATACTTAGACTTGAAACATAAACAAATATGATTTCCGTGAAGGACGGCACGCCTTCAAAACTCTATCATGACACACCATAGGGGAATACTATAGCCAGGTGTTTATATATAGTGTAGCTCGAGTATGGAGGGGGGGGCAGTCATTCCTTCAGAGTCGGCCAGGATGGTCACTCACAACACCGGTAGGGCCTGGAGGTTGCTACAGTATGACAATAGAGATTCCCACACTGAGAGGAATTTGTTAGAGCCTCTTATTGTAAATTCAATTCAATTTCAATTCAATTTTATTTATAGTATCAAATCATAACAAAAGTTATCTCGAGACACTTTACAGACAGAGTAGGTCTAGACCACACTCTATAAATTCCAAAACCCCAACAATTACAGCAATTCCCTCAAGAGCAAGCATTAGCAGTGGCTATTGCGACAGTGGCAAGAAAAACCTTTTAGGAAGAAACCTCGGCAGACCCAGACTCTTGGTAGGCGGTGTCTGACGGGCCGGTTGGGGGCGTGATGAACAGTGGTGATAACAGTCACATTAGAAGTCACAGTGACTTCGAAGGTTATCGTGGAAGTTCATGTCATAGCAGGGCACATCGTGTGGAATTAAATGGAATCTTCTCTAGATGTAAAAACAGCATTACATCCTTAAGCCATTGTGCTGCAGTGGGCGGGGCGCTTGATTTCCAAAGTAGCAAAAGGAGGAGGAGGGAGGAGCGAGCTAGTCTTCGTTTTGTTTGAAAATTCTTTGAACGTCAACAAGAAGTAACGTCACCCGACATCGCTTAGAGTACCTTTAATACAACCCTCAAATGAAAACTATAGTCGAATCTAACTTCATCATCTTATACTTTTAGTGGGGTGAGTGACATCACCCGTCACAATACTTGAAAGAAGTTAATATACATATACAAACATGGCATTTGTGCTCCCTGTGCATAGTGACACATGACATACAAACACAATAACATAAAAGGATAATGGCTTTATTCTGGATTCATTGAGTAAGTGTTTAAGCTTAATGAGTTGTATAATTGTTGAATATATCATATTTGCAGTTGTTTGTGCTGTTTATTTCAACATCAGTAGTCTAGTGCTCACAAAATAGTTTGACCACTTGGGGGAGACCCTGATTGCCATCTTCTGATATTTACATATTTGTCCACTAGAAGGCACACACCTGCAAAATGTCACCCAATCACGTTGAGGGAATTTGTACTTTGGTACAGCTGACCCCCACTGGCAGTGCTGGAATGTAACTAAGTGCATTTCCCTAACTACCAGGTCGACGCTGTCGCCTGCGACGAACACAATACTTAATATAAATATATATATACTTCAACCATCATGGAATAACAGTGTATTTGTTGACCTTTTAACCCAGCTTCATGTCTTGTTTTTAGCTTGTAGCCATATAGCTCCAACTTTCAGGCAATATGTTTGGTGTCTTTGTAACATTAGCACTTCTAGAAGTTTAGTAATCTGGCCTGGAAGACAGTGACTTTTCGGAGACTTTTCAAAGTCTTTGCACGATTATATCCAGACTTTTGGGGGTATTTAGCTTATGAGATACAAATATTTTTTTGTTTACTTTCATTCTCAGTGTGTAATCTAAAGGGAACTGTACTAAATAATGAATGAAAGCCGTCAAAGCTGTAATAAGCCAACGCTTCACTTTTTCGGTCAGAATAAACTTGCTTTGGTTTGTCACTACTTGAAACGCAATGACTTATTGTTCATTTATCATTTTTGAACATGTGTGTTTAAGTCGTATAGTTTGGAAATCACAATTACCCAGAGCCCACACCGACACCATGCAATGCTTATTTTGTCAAACCGCCAGTTTAATCCTCAAAATCATTCCAAATAGATGAAGATTATTAAAATAGTCTAATTAAAAGCTGGAAAGCTAGAACCATGACATGTTGACATGGCATTTATGCTTAAAAAATTACTCAACTATCAGAATTCATTTTCTGTGAATCAGTTGCATTGATGACTGATGCATTCTGTAATGCTTCATATTTTAGAAGCTAATCTCACATTTTGTGTGCAAAGTTGAGTGGAGCTATGCTTTGAAATTCATTGACATCACCAGACTTTACGCACTATAAATAACTGGCTAAGTTTCTAACAGAATGATGAGGGAGATGTCAATTATAGTGAAAACACCAGTGTGGCCTTTAAGGTTTCACATACAAATGATATATTTTTATGAAATATGATGCATTAATATTGATTAAACTACCAAAAATAACCCATTAGCATTTGTTCCACCTAGCTACAACATTACAATGCTGCTTATACTTTCATCTTTAATTCTGAGGTGATTCAGCTTCATTGCTACTGTTATTTATATGAGTTAACTGGATGCAACTCAGTACAAACACAGAAGAAGAATCATATTTATCTGTAAAAACACTGAGCATGAACCAAATGATGATGTGACCACAAGGTGACGCAAAATGCATAACAACACATCTTTGGATTATCACTTTAATATTTGTTTAATGTTGATTTTTTTGTTGTTGCTTTTGTTCCCTCATCATCCGCTTCAGATATCTTCTTGAAGACTTCCCAAATGTTTCTTTTGTCCCATATTCACTACTGAGCTCCCAAAGGGACCTTATTTATATTTAGTGTCCCAAAAATAGAATACAATTCCCAGTTGTTGGTATAGTTACTTCAAAAAAGTTGCAGTTAACTTTTACCTTAGAAACAGAATTTTTATCACGTTTCTTTGAATAAAACACTGGTCTGTCTCTATAGATGAGTCATGGCCAAACTGGGTGGATGATACAGAACCTGGATGGCTTTAAGGATGATGTCAGGTCTAATTACCTCTTTATCTTCTTCTCCTTAATACATCATTTTCTATCCATGATAAAGCAGATGCAGCTTCTCTCCAAATTTGAGGAAAAACATTACTTTTAAGGAGTAGGTGGTAAAGAATCTTATTTTATTGAAGCTGTGAGTTTGGGCTGGCAGTGGGGGTGCTGGGTCCGAAGATGGCTGGACTGGCAGAGGGGGTGCTGGGTCCGAAGATGGCTGGACTGGCAGAGGGGGTGCTGGGTCCGAAGATGGCTGGACTGGCAGAGGGGGTGCTGGGTCCGAAGATGGCTGGACTGGCAAAGGGGGTGCTGGGTCCGAAGATGGCTGGACTGGCAGTGGGGGTGCTGGGTCTGAAAATGGCTGGACTGGCAGAGGGGGTGCTGGGTCCAAAGATGGCTGGACTGGCAGTGGGGGTGCTGGGTCTGAAGATGGCTGGACTGGCAGTGGGGGTGCTGGGTCTGAAGATGGCTGGACTGGCAGAGGGGGTGCTGGGTCCGAAGATGGCTGGACTGGCAGTGGCTGGACTGGCAGTGGGGGTGCTGGGTCTGAAAATGGCTGGACTGGCAGAGGGGTGCTGGGTCCAAAGATGGCTGGACTGGCAGTGGGGTTCTGGGTCCAAAGATGGCTGGACTGGTAGTGGGGGTGCTGGGTCCGAAGATGGCTGGACTGGCAGAGGGGTGCTGGGTCCGAAGATGGCTGGACTGTCAGTGGGGGTGCTGGGTCTGAAGATGGCTGGACTGGCCGTGGGGGTGCTGGGTCTGAAGATGGCTGGACTGGCAGAGGGGTGCTGGGTCCGAAGATGGCTGGACTGGCAGAGGGGGTGCTGGGTCTGAAGATGGCTGGACTGGTAGTGGGGGTGCTGGGTCTGAAGATGGCTGGACTGGCAGAGGGGGTGCTGGGTCCAAAGATGGCTGGACTGGCAGTGGGGGTGCTTGGTCCGAAGATGGCTGGACTGGCAGAGGGGGTGCTGGGTCCAAAGATGGCTGGACTGGCAGTGGGGGTGCTGGGTCCAAAGATGGCTGGACTGGCAGTGGGGGTGCTTGGTCCGAAGATGGCTGGACTGGCAGAGGGGGTGCTGGGTCCAAAGATGGCTGGACTGGCAGTGGGGGTGCTGGGTCTGAAGATGGCTGGACTGGCAGAGGGGGTGCTGGGTCCGAAGATGGCTGGACTGGCAGTGGGGGTGCTGGGTCCGAAGATGGCTGGACTGTCAGTGGGGGTGCTGGGTCTGAAGATGGCTGGACTGGCCGTGGGGGTGCTGGGTCTGAAGATGGCTGGACTGGCAGAGGGGGTGCTGGGTCCGAAGATGGCTGGACTGGCAGAGGGGGTGCTGGGTCTGAAGATGGCTGGACTGGCAGAGGGGGTGCTGGGTCCGAAGATGGCTGGACTGGCAGTGGCTGGACTGGCAGTGGGGGTGCTGGGTCTGAAAATGGCTGGACTGGCAGAGGGGGTGCTGGGTCCAAAGATGGCTGGACTGGCAGTGGGGGTTCTGGGTCCAAAGATGGCTGGACTGGTAGTGGGGGTGCTGCGTCCGAAGATGGCTGGACTGGCAGAGGGGGTGCTGGGTCCGAAGATGGCTGGACTGTCAGTGGGGGTGCTGGGTCTGAAGATGGCTGGACTGGCCGTGGGGGTGCTGGGTCTGAAGATGGCTGGACTGGCAGAGGGGTGCTGGGTCCGAAGATGGCTGGACTGGCAGAGGGGGTGCTGGGTCTGAAGATGGCTGGACTGGTAGTGGGGGTGCTGGGTCTGAAGATGGCTGGACTGGCAGAGGGGTGCTGGGTCCAAAGATGGCTGGACTGGCAGTGGGGGTGCTTGGTCCGAAGATGGCTGGACTGGCAGAGGGGTGCTGGGTCCAAAGATGGCTGGACTGGCAGTGGGGGTGCTGGGTCTGAAGATGGCTGGACTGGCAGAGGGGTGCTGGGTCCGAAGATGGCTGGACTGGCAGTGGGGGTGCTGGGTCCGAAGATGGCTGGACTGTCAGTGGGGGTGCTGGGTCTGAAGATGGCTGGACTGGCCGTGGGGGTGCTGGGTCTGAAGATGGCTGGACTGGCAGAGGGGGTGCTGGGTCCGAAGATGGCTGGACTGGCAGAGGGGGTGCTGGGTCTGAAGATGGCTGGACTGGTAGTGGGGGTGCTGGGTCTGAAGATGGCTGGACTGGCAGAGGGGTGCTGGGTCCAAAGATGGCTGGACTGGCAGTGGGGGTGCTTGGTCCGAAGATGGCTGGACTGGCAGAGGGGTGCTGGGTCCAAAGATGGCTGGACTGGCAGTGGGGGTGCTGGGTCTGAAGATGGCTGGACTGGCAGAGGGGGTGCTGGGTCCGAAGATGGCTGGACTGGCAGTGGGGGTGCTGGGTCCGAAGATGGCTGGATTGGCAGAGGGGGTGCTGGGTCCGAAGATGGCTGGACTGGCAGTGGGGGTGCTTGGTCCGAAGATGGCTGGACTGGCAGAGGGGGTGCTGGGTCCGAAGATGGCTGGACTGGCAGAGGGGGTGCTGGGTCCGAAGATGGCTGGACTAGCAGAGGGGGTGTTGGGTCTGAAGATGGCTGGACTGGCAGTGGGGGTGCTGGGTCCGAAGATGGCTGGACTGGCAGAGGGGGTGCTGGGTCCGAAGATGGCTGGACTGGCAGTGGGGGTGCTGGGTCTGAAGATGGCTGGACTGGCAGTGGGGGTGCTGGGTCTGAAGATGGCTGGACTGGCAGTGAGGGTGCTGGGCTGTGTTCCTCAGTGCGGCTGCAGACTTGCTGTTCCAGTGCGGGGCGTGGCTATTGGCAGCAGAGGACTCTGAAGGGGGGGTTATTTCGGAGAACAGAGATCTTCCAGTTAGTAGCGTCAGGGAGGGAGCAGACAGGGAAGTACAACAACAAGAAACTAGACTAGATCCAACTCTGGAAGGCTGGTGAACAAGCATACTCAGTGGTCAGCAACAATCCAGCAGGGAGGGGTAAGTCAGACTGGCATCTGAAGGCTCATGATGGACCAGGATGAGTAGCAGGGGCGCCGACTGGAATTGGTACCAGGTGTGGGGAGAATCAACAGGGGGGGGCGCGTGTCCTCACTCTGTGGAACATATAGGCGGGAACAGAAACACAGACAAAAAAAAAAGCACAACACACCCCCCCAGACTGTCACCGTGCAGAAGTCACGGCAGGCGGGGCGTGACATGAGCAACCTGTCGACTAGCTACAACAATACAATGCTGCTTACTCACCATCTGCAATAATAATTCACTTTCATAATGTATCATATATGAGTACTTTTACTTCTAGTAGAGTATTTTGACACTGTGGTATTGCTACTTTAACTTAAAAGATAAGTATAAAAAGCTCCTTATGGTAAAAAAACTTCTAAACAAAAGATGAATACAATCTACATCTGAATAAATGCAATGAAACGTTAAAATGGGTTGGGCTGTTTACCTGTTCTCATCATCATCATCATCATCATCATCCTGTTTACCTGTTATTATCATCATCATCATCATCATCATGCTTACCTGTTCTCATCATCATCATCATGTTTACCTGTTCTCATCATCATCATGTTTACCTGTTCTCATCATCATCATGTTTACCTGTTCTCATCATCATCATCATCATGTTTACCTGTTCTCATCATCATCATCATCATCATCTTCCTGTTTACCTGTTATTATCATCATCATCATCATCATCATGCTTACCTGTTCTCATCATCATCATCATGTTTACCTGTTCTCATCATCATCATGTTTACCTGTTCTCATCATCATCATCATGTTTACCTGTTCTCATCATCAGCTGGAACAGAGGCTCCTGTAGGCACTCACCTTAGCAGATGCTGAAAAACTGGTTCCGCCACGATTGAATATAATCCTTACCCACCAGTGCATCTATGGAAATGCCCCCCCCCCTCCCCCATCTGAAAGAACTACTCACCCCTCTAACTAACCCTCGATCCCTCCGTTCAACAAACTCAAACCGCCTCCTCCTCCCCAGGACTAAGCTCACTAAGACATGAAAGGGGAGAGAGAGAGAGGGGGGAATAACACGCAGCAAATGGCTGCAGGTCGGAGTCGAACCCAGGCCTGCCATGTCGAGGAGTAAACCTCTCTCTATATATAATATATATATATCTACCAACTGAGCTACCCGGGTGCCCTTCTTCAAAGTTTTTATAAACTATTTTCAACCTATTCTTGCCTTACTTTATTCTTTCTACTGTCTTTAGGGTCTAACCCTAACCCTAAGGTCTACGGCCAGAACCTAACCAAAGCTAAATTAGGATAGGTTTTAACAAATTCGAGTTTGCGAGACCTGACTGGCATTGGCCCTTTGTCAAGATTTAACATTTGTCGGATTTCTGAGTTTTTGCGTAACAGTTTTTGCTTCATCACTTCCCTCTCCACCTTCAATTCTTGTCTGCGTTTGTACACGACCAGGTCCCTCCTTCGGTCAAGCAGCCGTTCTTTTTCTGCCATTTTCTCTGGATTTCCGAGGGGATCTGTAACCAACACAATATGAAAGGTTAAGTCTGGAGTCCAGTTGTACACTCGCACCCCTCCCACAAGGAAATAGTCAACAGATTTGTTTTGTTGCAAGTTTTTAAAAATCCATGTTGGCCTGGTGCCATAAGTGAGATAAGAGCTATCTTAGATTAACTGAGTATGTTTCCTTTGTTCTCCATGATAATTAAATAAGATAAATAAATGAACTCATGAAAGGAATATGTGCCCACTGTGAGATAAAAATACATTTCTGACAGTGTAAACAGATGTAAACAGATTTTACTTAGCTTGGCATAAAGAAGATGCTAACCTGGCTCTCTCCAAAATTCAAAAAACACACCGAGCAACACCTCTAATTAACACACCTTGTGTGTTTCATTGTAACGGTTCAATGTAATGTAATTAGCCTGTATTAGTCACATGGGCTGGTTTTCTGACTACTTTTACTTACTTTCAATGAATTTACTGAATAATAATTTCACTTTTTAGGACTTTAAATGAAGGACATTTACTTGTAATGGAGTTTTTTTTTTTTTTACATAGTGGTGTTGGGACTTTTACTAGTGAAGAAATTGAATACTTGTTCCACCACTGATCTACTGTGATCTAAAAGGAGGCTATACATACACCTGTATGACATGTTATGTGACAAAATGTAAGTTTACTTTCTTACCATGACGCAGGAGGTAGCGCTCCTCCACAAAGGTACATTGGATTTCCCTGGCAATGCGCTCTATCTTGCGATTGAGCCACCAAATGTACATTCTTGAACGCAGACCAAACGTTGTCCACTCCTTCTCCTGGTTCTTTCTCTTCATCTCTTCACACCTCTCTCTTTCTCTTTTTAAACCCTCCTCCTCCAAACGCTTTCTCGCACTCAGATAGATAGATAAAGGGCTATCAGCCCTTCTTTCTTGCTGCCTCCTTGTGGTTAAAGGCTCGTCGTCTTCAGAAGACAAAGATGTAGAGTAAGGGCTGTCATCACTTTGTCCGTCCTGCATCAAGGTGTTTGAAGGGTTGAAATCTCCACGAAACAAAGGTCTCTCACCCCTTCGTACGTGCTCCCAACAGATGCTAGGCTGGTCAATGTCAATGTAGGGCAAATGGTTCTCTCCAGTTCCTCCATTCTGCCTAAAGGTGGTAGGAAGGTTGATGTCTCACGAAGGACAAAGGACTTCGTTGTTGCTGCCTCCCTTGCGGTAGAAGGCTCGCCGCTTCAGAAGATGACGAAAAAAGTGCTCTCAGCCCTTCGTGCTTGCTTCCGCCTCCCGTAGTAGTACGCTGCTTGTCTTCAGAGGATGAGGAGGAAGGGCTCTCAAACCTTCGTACTCGCTGCCTGGTGGTAAAGGCTCATCATCTTCAGAAGAGGAAGACAAAGAGCTCTCGCCCCTTGCCTGCTCTCCTTCATGGTGGCAGAAGGGTTGGTGCCCACGATGAACAGAGAGCTCACATCCCTTCGTACTAGCAGCCTGGTGGTACAAGGCTGGTCATCTTCAGAAGATGACCAAGAAGGGCTCTCAAACCTTCGTACTAGCAGCCTGGTGGTAAAACACTGGTCATCTTCAGAAGATGACGAAGAAGGGCTCTCAAACCTTCGTACTAGCTGCCTGGTGGTAGAGGGCTGGTCATCTTCAGAAGATGACAAACGAAGGGCTCCCACCCTCCATGCTTGCTGCCGCCTTGTAGTAGTACGCTGCTTGTCTTCAGAAGATGACGACGAAGGGCTCTCAAACCTTCGTACTAGCAGCCTGGTGGTAAAAGGCTCATCATCTTCAGAAGAGGAAGACAAAGAGCTCTCGCCCCTTTGCCTGCTCTCCTTTGTGATGGCAGAAGGGTTGGTGCCCACGATGAACAGAGAGCTCACATCCCTTCGCACTTGCTGCCTGGTGGTAGAGGGCTGGTCATCTTCAGAAGATGACGACGAAGGGCTCTCAAACCTTCGTACTAGCAGCCTGGTGGTAAAAGGCTCATCATCTTCAGAAGAGGAAGACAAAGAGCTCTCGCCCCTTTGCCTGCTCTCCTTTGTGATGGCAGAAGGGTTGGTGCCCACGATGAACAGAGAGCTCACATCCCTTCGCACTTGCTGCCTGGTGGTAGAGGGCTGGTCATCTTCAGAAGATGACGACGAAGGGCTCTCAAACCTTCGTACTAGCAGCCTGGTGGTAAAAGGCTCATCATCTTCAGAAGAGGAAGACAAAGAGCTCTCGCCCCTTTGCCTGCTCTCCTTTGTGATGGCAGAAGGGTTGGTGCCCACGATGAACAAAGAGCTCACATCCCTTCGTTCTTGCTGCCTGGTGTTAGAGGGCTGGTTTTCTGCACAAGAAAAAGGGCCCTCACCCCTTTCTCTGTGCTCCTTCATGGTGGTAGAAGGGTTGGTGCCTCCACTAGACGAAGGTCTCTCACCCCTTCGTCCGTGCTCCCTCAAGATGGTGGGAGGGTTGAGGTCTTCAGGAGACGAAGGGCTCTCACCCCTTCGTTTGGACTTCTTCGAAGAAGAGTCCATATCTCTTGAAAACCGAAGTCTTGCAAAGAAGTTTCGTCCAAAAATGGATCTAAACATTTCCTCAATTATCTCTTTTGTATACTGGCTCTGTGAAACTGCAAGTACAAACACACAAACACACACAGCAATTACTTCACTGATAATCACATTATTGTTTCAAGCAGCACACTAAGCAAGTTATTTTAGTTAACTAAACCTTCTAACTGAACTTAAATAAACTGAGAAATATTTCTCTGGTCACACATTATTATTGCACTGTGCTTATTGAAAGAAATGCAAAAGGTCTGCCCCAAATATCACTTAGAATAATAATAATTATTATTATTATTATTATATTTATATTATATAGACTTCAGACTACAGTATGTACTTTCAAATAAATCAATCAAGTATTAATGTATGTCAGACACATAAACAGTACATATATCCATTGACATACTATAGCTGCAACTAGTAGGCTAGGCTACAGCAGTGAAACACACGGGTCCTATTTTCAGACCACACCAACCCATAGAAATAAAATGGATAGAAAGGCCATTTCCATTCAAATCAACGTAGCAGAAAGGTGTACCGTTGCCATGTCAACCTATAAACTTCAACAAACCCTGGAACAGTAACGTTACGAGGCAGAGAGCCAGCCGCTAAATAAGTCAAATTAACTTAATGCCATTTTATTTATATGCACCAACGTCACACAAATGTCATAAAACATACCAAAAAAAACCCCAACATAAAAAGCTAAAATGTGCCGACAACAGTTTAACATCTTAAAGCATCTGCAGACCACTAGGTGGCGGTGCTACGACATGATACGCTCCACTAAAGGCACAGCCAGCACAAATACAACGGCTTGACGTTGGAGCGCAGTAGCTAGTTAGCTAGCTAGCTAGCTAGCTAGCTACATAATACAACAGCTCCACCAAAACACGGAAAGAGCAATGCACGGCTACAGTTCAAATTTCAACAGTTTCACCAAAATATGCAGCTGTTAACGTTAATATTATCTGAAGCAACACACTCTTTTTGTTTGGAAAATAAATCACTTAATTTAGCATATTTTCACCCGAAGCCAACGGTGCTATCTTTGTTTTCTCTGTCTTTTTCTCAGCTCCCCCCTTTGGTCGTTTCGTGCCGCAATTCATTTTCTTTTATCTTGGTGGTGGTCAGTGATAATGGATTCGGCGCTAAAAGAAACATTTTGAAACTATCATAGACTTCTATTGTAGCTAGTTGCTCGCTCTCGTTCAGGGGTACATGGTACTGTACTGTACATGTCCATGGCAACAGCGACTTGGAACAAACAATGACGTCGTTGCAATTCTTAGGGTTGTGGGTAGTGTAGTATTTCTACATACGTTCGCGAATAAAAATAACTTTTTGAAAAATAACTTTTTGAAAAATAACAAGACAAATTATTGTTATTTTATTATTATTATCTATCTATATTTGTTATCAGTAGCGGCCCATAGATGATGGCCAGTCCGTCATTGGGCTAGTGAGAATATTAATATTAGACAATATTTCTACTATTGGTAAGAATAATACAAATAATAAAAACACTACAATGAAAGCAGTGTTTTCCAAACTAGCTAGCTATCTCAAAAGATACATTCACCGTAACACAACAAGACATTTTTGTTTTAGATCAAAAACCCACAGATAATTTTAAAACAGGACGTATTTAGTCATACGTTTGAGAAATAATCTTTAATTCACATGTGATCTGTGATAGAACCTGCAGAATGTCACAAGTGCAGGGACTGCAAACCTCTTAATTAATTCAAAGAGTATAAAAGTTACTCAATTTAAAGTTTCCTCGAGTGCAAAGAAACACTAGCTACACTTAAGCAGTCAATTTTGTGCACATGCAATTTAGGCAACAAGTAATGCAACATTTAACAATTAAAATTGTTTTGTGCAAGAGACAAAATGCATTTGCATCTCCCGATCACAGACAGCACATCTGATAGCTGGAATATAACTGATACAAAAAAGATATTTATTTGATAGAAAATTGTGAGGAAAGTAAATGTACTCCTTCCCCAACAAAATACGGCTCTACTTAACAGAAAGAGTTGAGTAAAAAAGTAGTTTTAGCTCTGCTGTAAAGTGCGACTTACCTCTCCAAAGGATTGTGTTCAAAGGTACAGGAACTCTGTGTGCCGTTGTTTTGTTTTGTTTTTGATTTTAAATAAAAGCAGAAGTTGAGTCTACGCAACGCAAAGTCTACGTTCAGTTACGGGTTCTGATTCGTCGACTGACCGTAGACTCCCCCAATTAAATCGCTCCGTTTGACTGTAGACTACCAATTGGAAACGTGGGATTCTTGACCGCAGCTACTTTTTATTATTTATTTATTTTATTTTATTTATTTCAAGACAATGCACATTTAATGAACATGTACAGCAGTACACGTAAAAGTGCCAGATTGTAGCACAAAGGCTAATTTCCATCTGTAGTCCTATTTGGCAGATATAAATTACAATAACAGGACATAAAATATACACTATTAACATTTGCTATATACAACAGGGTAAAACGGGACGAAAGAAAGAAAAAACAAGACAAATCATTACTAAATATTAAAACAGACATGCATATGCTCCACTGAGCTAATAGGTACAGCATAAGTACGGGTGACCCACGCTTGGTTAGAGACAAAATATATACAGTAATAACATTTGTTATATGAAGCAGCGAAAAACAAAATGAAAAAAACAACAACAATAAGACAATTTATTAGTAAGTGATGAAGACGCAATTCATTAGCACACTCTACTGGGCTAAAACGGTACAGCATGCAGTCAAAGGTTTCGTTAGCTCTAAGCCACACCTTTACCTGGCTTTTAAAGGTGGCCAGAGTGGGACATTCCCTTATAAGTGGGGGTAGTATGTTCCATAATGCACTACCTTTAATGGATAGTGCATTATGGCTAAAATAAGTTTTTCTAAAAGGAACCTCTCGGTCCCTGTTTACAGCAGCTCTAGTAATCCGAGTCTGTCTGTATTTAGCTACCAATCACACGCCGACATTCAAAGCTGAACCTGCCGCTGCGGTCAACGGAGGTCTCCGGTGATCGTAGCCTACAGTATTTCTGGTAAGTCTGAATGAAATAAATTATACTAAGCCTGAAATAATTCATTCTTTATTACACTCACTGTTTGTACTTCCCAGTTGATTGTTTTGGTCGTTTGGGAGACGCTAGCTAATGGTATCAACTAGCTAAAGGTAGCTATAGCTAGCCATAGATGTCGCCTGGCTACTGCTGTTCATTGGAAGTGTCTCGTTCAAATCTCCGTCCTCGGCCTACGTTAACGTTACTCGTGGGCCTTTTAAATTAGCTATTGTATTTGTTAAACACTAAGGTTACAACAATATTTCTATCGATTTTTTTCTAATTTCTAACGTTACTAACTTTTCATGACAGACAAAGCATAGTCAGCCTAGTTGTCATTCAATTCCATAACTATTGGTTGAAAAATCATGTTGTAGAATAAAGTTATTGTTGCTGTAATTATTCTTATTGTTGCTGTCACAAAACATTCATTTTTTACATATTACTAACCTAATTCATGTTTCTGTTCATGCTATAACAGCATGTGCCATCTCAGGAATGCATTTCATCTGTTTATGGGGCTTTGTAAATTATAGAGTGTGGTCTAGACCTACTCTATCTGTAAAGTGTCTCGAGATAATTCTTGTTATGATTTGATACTATAAATAAAATTGAATTGAAATTGAATTAGATACAGTATTAGGGGACCACTAAGGTCTATATAAAATAGACTTCAGATACAGAATTAGGGGACCACTAAGGTCTATATAAAAGAGACTTCAGATACAGTATTAGGGGACTACTAAGGTCTATATAAAAGAGACTTCCGATACAGTATTAGGGGACCACTAAGGTCTATATAAAAGACTTCAGATACAGTATTAGGGGACCACTAAGGTCTATATAAAAGAGACTTCATATACAGTATTAGGGGACCACTAAGGTCTATATAAAAGAGACTTCAGATACAGTATTAGGGGACCACTAAGGTCTATATAAAAGAGACTTCAGATACAGTATTAGGGGACCACTAAGGTCTATATAAAAGAGACTTCAGATACAGTATTAGGGGACCACTAAGGTCTATATAAAAGAAACTTCAGATACAGTATTAGGGGACCACTAAGGTCTATATAAAAGAGACTTCAGATACAGTATTAGGGGACCACTAAGGTCTATATAAGAGAGACTTCAAATACAGTATTAGGGGACCACTAAGGTTTATATAAAAGAGACTTCAGATACAGTATTAGGGGACCACTAAGGTCTATATAAAAGAGACTTCAGATACAGTATTAGGGGACCACTAAGGTCTATATAAAAGAGACTTCAGATACAGTATTAGGGGACCACTAAGGCCTATATAAAAGAGACTTCAGATACAGTATTAGGGGACCACTAAGGTCTATATAAAAGCATCCAAAGACCACCATGTCATGGGACCTTTTAATTTTTTTTAGTCTAAAAATAATCAGTTTGTTTTATTAATGTATGTACTCATTTTTCAAATATAAATTATAGTATTTACATGAAAATATTTTTTATAAATAAATCATAGCAATTTCTTTTGGGTGCTAAGGGGGTGCTATGGTAGTCCAAGGGGTAGCTACAGTACCCCCAAACCCCTCCCTGGGTGGCAGTGAAGGTCAGGGGCCAAGACGGACCAGAGCCCGACAGCAGAGGCTGGCTGTAGGTGAAAAAAAAAGGTGTAATTCAGACCCCGTGAATTACACCTATGGTTGAGTTCATAATTTACAAAAAATATATAGTGCAATGGGCAGATGCAAAGTCCAGGATAAATGTAAGTGTAGAGGGTAGTGACTAGTGATGGTGTCTGGGGGAATAATACTAATATTAATAATTCATTATTTTTATTATTTTTTTTTTTTTACCAGAGACTGTATGATATTTGTTATTACTATAATAATTATTATTCACTTTGGGATGATTTGATTGGCTCAGCAGTGTGGGTAGGCGGCTCCCAGCCTAGACGGAAATGTTCTTTGACAGACAGCTTCGGTGACCAATGAACACATCATATTCAGTCGTCGTCACATTTTTGCTGACGTGGACCGGACGCAGGAAGTGCGGTCTTCCGGGTTAGAGTTCCTGGAACAGCTGAGGTTGTTTTGGAGCTGCGATGGCCGAAGACCCTACGCTGTCCCTCCGGGTCTCGGAGATCAAGGACCCGGCGGTTCTCTTCGAGGGCTACAACACCGCGGAGATCCGCAGCATCGAGCGCAAAGTCCGCGGGGAGATCGAGCACAAGAAGGAGGAGCTGAGGCAGATGGTTGGGGAGCGGTACCGGGACCTGATCGACGCCGCCGACACCATCGGAGAGATGAGGCAGTGTTCGGAGAGCGTTGTCCGGTCCATCCGGGACATGCACCGGTACTGCCACAGCCTGAAGCAAGGCAGAGCCAACGGGACACACAGCGGCACACAGGAGGTGAACGGCTAGCTAAACCTGCAGTAAACCTGCATCGAAGCCCATTCCACACCTATGTGGAGCCAAAACACACAGTAGCTAGAGCTGTAACAATTCCAAATTTTGTTAATTGTCTTGAAAAACTTTCAATGATCCCTTTCAATGATCCTTGAGGGTGGACCCATAACCCCCCCTCCGCCAAATATGTGCAACTAAGTCTTCCACAAACAAGACCTGTAACTCTGTAGCCTACAATTAATTGTCTCAGAAATAATTGGGATTAACAATATAATTGTCTATTTCAGTCAAATAATTTTTTTTTTTTTTATTTCTTTTAAAACAAATTAAAGTTTTGAATGAATCCCAGGATTCATCTTTTGGTTATATATCACTGTCATGTGACCCAGATAATGTAATAACACTAATACACACCCTGTGACGTAAACAACGGCGCTTTATTGTCATAAGACATGTTTTCTAACCGTTGCTGTTAGCCACAGAATAATGAGATAGGTACATTACATATCAGTCATTTATTATTTAGCGTAAGGCATCACATTTTAAACGGCATGATCCCTGATGTCCGTGTGAGTCGAGTGCAGATGGGAGTTGCGCGTCCTCAGATTTAAACGGTTTACGGCATAACGCCAAGGGATCCGCATCCGGTCAAATGTTTTAGCTATCTATGATTGTTTGATTGCTAACGTTAGCTTAAAAGGCCATTCAAGTGACAGCCTTTGTTGTGTTTGATTGCCAACTTGTAGCCAGCAGTGAACGGACTTTGTTATGTAGGTCCATTTTTACTGTAATGACATTACAGAAGTCTCTCGTTAGCAGGTTCTTGTGGGCTACTTCAGCCTCTAATCTAGAACTGACATCAGGGATCATGCCGTTTAAAATGTGATGCCTTACGCTAAATAATAAATGACTGCTATGTAATGTACCTATCTCATTAATAAGTGGCTAACAGCAAAACAGATCTATGCGAAGTCGCAAAGTGACGCATGCGCAACTAACATCTGCACTCGACTCACATCGGGTAGTGACGGTGCATGGCATCGGCGACAGACACACAGGATATTAAACCTTTCAAGCCCTTTTGAACCTGTAATTGTTTGTTCTCTGTCACTAACAGACAAGTTCACAAACTCTCACTTGAAGCACAGAAATTGATTTTAAAATAAAAATGTACTATTAGAAATTTTAGGAAGGCTGAGATGAAATTTAGGGTGGCTTGAGCCCCCCTAAAAAGGGTCCAAAACCTCCAATGCTGCACAATATGAGAAAAATATGCGATAACGTTGCTGAATATCATAACAATATTAGTTGCGGTAAAAAAACAGATATTAAAGTGTTCTGCTGCTCTCAGCATTCTGCTAAAATACAACAATTAAATTACAAACGAATGAAAGAAAAATAATTTCCAGCATTCTTTTATTGCACAAATTGAATATTGACTTGAAAATAAATGGCACCACGTAAAAAGTGCCCTTTTTTTATTGACATTCGCGATGACGATTTCTATGCTTTTTTTTCTGCGTTTTTTTCGACGCTTTCAATATTTGTTTAAAAAAAAAAAAAAAATGTTCTCCTTTTCTTATGTTTTTTTCTTATTTTTTGGAAAAAAAAAACTATTTGTATAGGGTCCAGTAAAAATTTACTTCGGGCAAGTAGAGTTTTTTTTTTTTTTTTTTTTTTTTTCACAGTCAGGCAGACAAACTAACATTGACTCCTGAAATATTACTGTACATCACTACATTGTCTGGCGTTATTGTCTGACTTATTATCCTTATATCATTGCTTGTCTTTCTGATATGTAATTGAACACACACGCTATCTAAAGTCTACTAAACATGCAGTGTGTCTGTGTGGTGTTGTAGAGCCAGAAGCAGTGGCAGGAGAAGTTCTACACCATGGCCTCCCAGATAAAGCTCCTCTTGGAGATCCCAGAGCGCATCTGGAGCGCCATGGAGGCGTGCCAGTACCTGCAGGCCACCCAGCTCTACCTGCTGTGTTGCCACCTGCACGGTCTGCTGCAGCTGGAGGCTGCTACAGGGGGCCATTACAGCCCCGTCCTGGCCCGCTTCCCCATTCTGGTCCGGCAGGTAGCCACCACGGGACACTTCAGGTACTAGATCTTTCCTTACTTGTGTCTTTGGGAAGACACAATGTCACTAAGTAACAATCCTGCTTTGGGGCTAGTGATTCTTCTAAAAATATAACTGAAAGGAGTAGTGATGGATCCACTAGAGCCAACTAGATCCAGGTAGTAAAAGCTAAGTCATAGGTTTGGCTATTTTTGGCTATTTTTAATCATGTCATGATGAAAATACAACAGGCTAAACAAGTTACAGTGAGTAAGAAATGAATAATTATTCAATTTAATAGGTTGTAGGGATGGGTTTGGGAGGAGATAGGGAGGGGTTTTATTTTTATTTTTGTTTAATTTCTTTAGAGTGTAACATATTCTAATAACATAACAATGTTCTAAGTACATAGGATAAATAGGTTTGGAATTATTTTTACAACTGAAATAATTGTTTTGTAATTACAGAGGGAAAGTACCGAAGAAATTTACCATAATTTCAGGTATCTGTACCAATACCCAACCCTAAGGGTAGTAGCCTAAACAATAAATGTTTAATTTTAAGGTGAATTCATTGTAATTGTAGACTAGAGCTGGTATATTTTTTAAATATTTTGTTTACTGTCATGACAGCGATGGTGCCTTCTATGCTGCATCTTCAAAAGTGACACTGAATTTGAAACAGCACATTGTAATTTCTGCATCTATTATCAAAGTATTTATTAGTAATACAGTGGAAATTTGTAGAAATGTGAATATTTGGTTAGCATGTTGATTTACGGTGTGTGCCCCTAAATCTTCTGGTTGCGCCCCTAAAATTTTCAGTAGGGGGCAACTGTGCTCCTAGAGAAAAAAGTTAGTCTGGAGCCCTGCCATGCCTGCTTATCAAGCGGTCATCCCTGAACATAGAATATGCAATGTTTTCTACATTAGCCCATCATATATCTAACCATCCAAGAGCACATTGGCCTTTAAGAGCTGGACAGACCGCCCAAACTCCGCAGTGAGTCAGTGTTATCACTGAGTAGGTCGACCAATAGTGGATTTTACGATAGCTAGGTTGGGCCGTATTTGGCGATAACCGATTAATCGACCGATAGTATTTAGAATTGATACTGGATAAAAACAAACATGACACTCCAAGGTGCGATGCCACATGGGTGGCAGTGAAGGTCAGGGGCCTCGACGGACCAGACCCGGGCGGCAGACGCTGGCTCTGGGGACGTGGAACGTCACCTCTCTGTGGGGGAAGGAGCCGGAACTGGTGCGGGAGGTGGAGCGCCACCGTTAGATCTGGTGGGGCTTACCTCTCACGCACAGTCTTGGTTCTGGAACCATACTCCTGGATAGGGGTTGGACTCTTTTCTTCTCCGGAGTTGCCCAGGGTGTGAGGCGCCGGGCGGGTGTGGGGATACTCACAAGCCCCCGGCTGAGCGCCGCTGTGTTGGAGTTTACCCCGTGGGACGAGAGGGTCGCCTCCCCACGCCTGCGGGTTGTGGGGGAAAACTCTGACTGTTGTTTGTGCATATGCACCAAACAGGAGTTCGGAGTATTCGGCCTTCTTGGAGACCTTGACTGGAGTCCTGCATGGGGCTCCAGTGGGGGACTCCATTGTTCTGCTGGGGGACTTCAACGCACACGTGGGCAATGATGGAGACACCTGGAGAGGCGTGATTGGGAGGAACGGCCTCCCTGATCTAAACCAGAGTGGTTGTTTGTTGTTGGACTTCTGTGCTAGTCATGGATTGTCTATAACGAACACCATGTTCGAACATAGGGATGCTCATAAGTGTACCTGGTACCAGAGCACCCTAGGCCGAAGGTCAATTGATTTCATAATCGTGTCATCTGATCTGAGGCCGTATGTTTTGGACACTCGGGTGAAGAGAGGGGCAGAGCTGTCAACCGATCACCATCTGGTGGTGAGTTGGGTCAGGGGGTGGGGGAAGACTCTGGACAGATCTGGTAAGCCCAAACGTGTAGTGCGGGTAAATTGGGAACGTCTGAAAGAGGCCCCTGTCCAACGGACTTTCAACTCACACCTCCGGCGGAGCTTTTCGTGCATCCCTGTGGAGGCTGGGGGCATTGAACCCGAGTGGACAATGTTCAAAGTTTCCATTGCTGAAGCTGCGGCGAGGAGCTGTGGTCTTAGGGTCTTAGGTGCCTCAAGGGGCGGTAACCCACGAACACCGTGGTGGACACCGGTGGTCAGGGAAGCCGTCCGACTGAAGAAGGAGTCTTTCCGGGATATGTTATCCCGGAGGACTCGGAGGCAGTTGCAGGGTACCGGCGGGCCCGGCGGGGCTGCAGCCTCTGCCGTGAAAGAGGCAAAGCAGCGGGTGTGGGAGAAGTTTGGAGAAGACATGGAGAAGGACTTTCGGTCTGCACCAAAGTGCTTCTGGAAAACTGTTCGCCACCTCAGGAGGGGAAGGGGAACCATCCAAGCTGTGTACAGTAAGGATGGGACACTGTTGACCTCAACTGAGGAGGTAATAGGGCGGTGGAAGGAGCACTTTGAGGAACTCCTGAATCCGACTAATACGCCTCTATGTTAGAGGCAGAGCTGGAGGATAATGGGGGATTGTCGTCGATTTCCCAGGCGGAAGTCACTGATGTAGTCAAACAACTACACAGTGGCAAAGCCCCGGGATTGATGAGATCCGTCCAGAAATGCTCAAGGCTCTGGGTGTGGAGGGGCTGTCCTGGTTGACACGCCTCTTCAACATTGCGTGGAAGTCTGGGACGGTGCCAAAGGAGTGGCAGACTGGGGTGGTGGTTCCCCTTTTTAAAAGGGGACCAGAGGGTGTGTGCCAATTATAGGGGTATCACACTTCTCAGCCTCCCTGGTAAAGTCTACTCCAAGGTGCTGGAAAGGAGGGTTCGGCCGATAGTCGAACTTGGGTTGAGGAGGAACAATGCGGATTCCGTCCTGGTCGTGGAACAACGGACCAGCTCTTCACTCGCAAGGATCCTGGAGGGAGCCTGGGAGTATGCCCAACCGGTCTACATGTGTTTTGTGGATTTGGAGAAGGCGTATGACCGGGTCCCCGGGAGATACTGTGGGAGGTGCTGCGGGAGTATGGGGTGAGGGGGTCTCTACTCAGGGCCATCCAATCTCTGTATGACCAAAGTGAGAGCTGTGTCCGGGTTCTCGGTAGTAAGTCGGACTCGTTTCAGGTGAGGGTTGGCCTCCGCCAGGGCTGCGCTTTGTCACCAATCCTGTTTGTAATATTTATGGACAGGATATCGAGGCGTAGTCGGGGTGGGGAGGGGTTGCAGTTTGGTGGGCTGGGGATCTCATCGCTGCTCTTTGCAGATGATGTGGTCCTGATGGCATCATCGGCCTGCGACCTTCAGCACTCACTGGATCGGTTCGCAACCGAGTGTGAAGCGGTTGGGATGAGGATCAGCACCTCCAAATCTGAGGCCATGGTTCTCAGCAGGAAACCGATGGAATGCCTTCTCCAGGTAGGGAATGAGTCCTTACCGCAAGTGAAGGAGTTCAAGTACCTTGGGGTTTTGTTCGCGAGTGAGGGGACAATGGAGCGGGAGATTGGTCGGAGAATCGGGCAGCGGGTGCGGTATTGCATTCAATCTATCGCACCGTTGACAAAAAGAGAGCTTAGCCAGAAGGCAAAGCTCTCGATCTACCGGTCAGTTTTCGTTCCTACCCTCACCTATGGTCATGAAGGCTGGGTCATGACCGAAAGAACGAGATCCAGGGTACAAGCGGCTGAAATGGGTTTCCTCAGGAGGGTGGCTGGTGTCTCCCTTAGAGAGAGGGTGAGAAGCTCAGTCATCCGTGAGGAGCTCGGAGTAGAGCCGCTGCTCCTTTGCGTCGAAAGGAGCCAGTTGAGGTGGTTCGGGCATCTGGTAAGGATGCCCCCTGGGCGCCTCCCTAGGGAGGTGTTCCAGGCACGTCCAGCTGGGAGGAGGCCTCGGGGAAGACCCAGGACTAGGTGGAGGGATTATATCTCCAACCTGGCCTGGGAACGCCTCGGGATCCCCCAGTCGGAGCTGGTTAATGTTGCTCGGGAAAGGGAAGTTTGGGGTCCCCTGCTGGAGCTGCGTAATGTGGGACGGACCTGCCTTCCCATTGGTTGAAAACATAAACGAAGGCATCATGGGAGATTCCCTTGTCGGTAGCACCTACTGTCTATGGGTAGCACGGAGTTAGCAGCAGAAATGACTGAAAACGTGATGAATTATGGACATCAAGTGGATAAATCTTGGATGTAACAGTTTGGATTTAATGCTCAACAACCCCGAAAAAAGGCACAAGTTCCAAGCTGGATAGAAAATCACCTGTAAAGGCTAGAAAGACCCTCTAGAGGCCACTATTGTAACGCATGATGCCAGCAGACCTTTCTCAGCTCTCGCGTACTGTGTAATGAATTACAACGCGCACTTCTCAGCCGCTCCAGCTACAGACCAGGAAAAACTATCGGTATGGGTTTTTGTCGATAACGATAGTTCCACCAATCAACTATCTGTGCCGATTAATCGGCTTGTCTACCTCTAGTTATAGCCCTGCTTGTTTTTTTTTTTTCATGTTTTTATGAAATATCTGTATAAAGTGCATGATCATATCACCGTATTATTTACTGCCACAAATTAGAGCTTGGCGAGCCGCAGGAGGCTTGCGAGCCGTGCAGTGAGTAACGCTCAGTTGTGGAATGTAACTAAGTACATTTACTCCAGTACTGTACTTCAGTACAAATGTTGAGGTACTTGTACTTTACTTGTCTTTTTCTTTTCATTGCACTTTCTACTTCTACTCCGCTACATTTCAGAGAGAAATATTGTACTTTTTACTCCACTACATTCATCTGACAGCTTTAGTTACTTTACACATTAAGATTTCTGCACACAAAACACATGTAGTTTATAAAATCTGATGTTTTTATTATCCATTAAACTAGCCAACAATATATAGACAATCAAGTCCAGCTGAAATGATTAGCCAATTGAACACTTAGTTGATTGACACAACTATTTGGATCATTTCCAGTTTCTAAAATGGGAGGATTTTTCTGCATTGGGTACTTTTACTTTACATTTTTTTTCCATACCTTATAGTTGTGCTTTCATATCCAGTCACATGTTATTATATGTTTTTTCCTGTTGCACTTCAATCTTTTACGGTTTTATATTATTTAATAACAGAAAAAGAAAAGAGAAAAAAAAGAAAATATAATTTAAAAAAAACATACACTGTCAACATACCAAAACATTCCTATTAATACTTACAGACCTTTACTTAAGTAACAGTCTCAATGCGGGCCTTTTACTTGGAACAGAGTCTTTGGATACATTTTTTATGTAAAAAAATATGTAATGTAAAACTATAAAGTCTGTTTGTATTTGATGTAACTTATTTATTCTAGAGAAACAACTAACACATCCAAACATATTCCTCTGTGCAGGTGTGTTGGACGATAACATTAACTTTGAAAAACAAAGAACAAAATCAAGAGTACTCTTGACGAAGGTCCCGATGGACAGTAACGTTAGTTTTTCTAATGCTATAGCAAGAGCAAAGGGCGGGATTTTTTCCCTTTGTTTCAATGTAACTAATTTATGAAATCCATGTTCTTCATATTTGTTCATATAATTTTTTTTTCTGTGTTGTTTGAGTCTGGAGTAGAGGATGTTATATCCTGTACCAGAATATTTTCAATGAATTTCAGTAGAAATCGGTCAGCGTCTGGTCTGTTCTCTTGCAGGTCCACCATTCTCCTGGACAGCCGCTCTCTGCTGCGGGGCCGTGCCGTGTCGGACCAGGCCATAGCCGAGGCCCTGGTGTCCACCATGCTGCTGGAGGACAGCTCACCGCGCCAGGCCCTGGCTGACTTCCTGCTGGCCCGCAAGGCCTCCATCCATCAGCTGCTCAACCAACCACAGCACGGTACCCTACCGTTTTGTAACACCTGCCAACATAAATGCACATCAATATCAGAGTGTGGCATATAGGGCTGCACGATATGAGGAAAATATGGGATCATGTTGTTGAATATAACACGCGATAAATAAACAAGATATTAAAGTGTTCTCAGTTGTGCTGCTCAGCATTCTGCTAAAATGCAAAAAAACTGCTTGTTGAATTTAAAACAAATGAAAGGAAATCATTTCCAACTGTCTTTTATTAAACAAACATTGAACTGAATATAAAATTGGCAGCACTGAAAAAAGTGACCGTTACATTTATAAAGCGCAAATTTCTGCTGAGATTTTCTTTCAACAAACACAAAACATATTTGAGTGTATTTTGCAATGTGTTTATCGCGCCAGTTGATATTGCGATGACGATAAAAAAATCATATATTGTGCAGCCCTAGTGCCAGAGAGCGGCAATTGTAGACCCTTTTTTTTATAAATCAATTTTAGTGCTTCAAGGTAGAGTTTGCGGAAACAATTACAGGTTCAAAGAAACAGGTTTTATATCCTGTGTCGCTGTTGCCAATGCCATGCTCCTGTAACCCAGTCAAGGAGAGGGTTCTTTTTTTATTTAGTTATCGTTTACACCTCATTATCATTTCATTTGATTCTGGTTGTCCATAAAGGGACTTTCATAGATTTTTCACATGTTCAATATTTTGCATTTATTGAACATGTGAGTGGGGGGTGTTAATACTTGGCACTGTATCCGTGTCACAATCTCATTAAGGGCCGTGTTATGTTCTTTACAAAGTAAATAAATGTCAGACATGACTGACATGTGATGTGCATTCTTCTTAGTAAACAATTTTTAGAAATGTCTCATGATATATTGTCTCTAGATGTGTATTATTTAACTTTTGTTTTTGTAAAAGAAGGAAAAGAAAAATCACAATACTCTGTACTATCGAATCGCAATAATTCTAGAATTGTAGTAGATGAAAACTGCAATACAAATCCAATCAGCACCCATGTATCTGGAAAGAATCAAATCGGGACAGAAGCATTACGTCCCAGCCATAGAAGGCATATTGCTTGAAGGCTTATACCGTGAAGCAGAGCAGGAAATGTTGTTTGCAGTATCATTATTTTATGAATGTTAGTAAAGCAAAAAGGACCTGTCCGTGTCAGTTGATGTACCCCGGTGTGTGTTTGGTCCAGGTGCGGGGATCAAGGCCCAGGTGTGCAGCCTAGTGGAGCTGCTGGTCACCACTCTGTTCCAGGCCTATGCTGTCTTCTACCTGCCCAAAGAGGGAGCCCCCTGGCCGGGGGAGGGAGCCCTGAGCTGTGGCATGCTCTTTTCTATCCTGGAGAATGTCACCTCCACCACATATGCAGGTAAATAGCTGGGATGTCAGGATACTTTTAGTGCTTAGCGAGAGCTATTGAAAACAGGCCTGAGGCTGCGTTCAGACCGGGAAACAATGACAGAGTAGTCGGGCGGTGTGGGAGTGTCCCAAATGGCCCATCTGTGTGTCCTCTTGTGTTCTTTAACCTGCCAATGTAGCACAAGTAGACTTTATACTTCACAATTACTGTTTTGAGAGAGAGAGAGAGAGAGAGAGAGAGAGAGAGAGAGAGAGAGAGAGAGAGAGAGAGAGAGAGAGAGAGAGAGAGAGAGAGAGAGAGAGAGAGAGAGAGAGAGAGTTTTCAGTGCTTGTGTTTAAAACTTTCTTGTGGCACCAATAGAGGCAGTGATGTTTCCTGTACGGGACTCTCACACCGCCTCAAACCATAGCTCTAAACACACCGACACGTCTGATCTCCGGGTGACGTGGGGTTGTGTTTCTCCAAAAGTTGAGTCGTTCTCAACCTTTTGCCGCAGGCCCGCCGCGTTTTTTTGTGTGTCCCCGCTGCAACAACCCGCACCCTCCGATGCCCACGCTGGCAGTGTGAATGAGGCCTTAGGAAGGAATAGTCTCTTTCTTTTCTTATAAACCTTAGACTGTTTTGGCACGGTTTGCACTCCTTTTATTGACAGGCTTACAGCATTAAGCAACAATCATTTGGCATTCATGTTATATATTGTTATTTTCAGAATAAGTGAGGCTACTCAGAAATGTCATTATTTGGCAATATCTGACTGAGTTTTTAATTAAAAATTTAACATAATTTTAACAATTATGTGTATGTATCCGTGTTCCAGGGGTGTAGGGACCATGTTGGAGGGACAATGGGAGATGTTAACAGGAAGTATAATATTGTGAAGGAGTAAATTGTGGGCTGAGGCCTTTTTCTTTTAGCCAATATCTCTCTACAATTTTCTGAATCTATACCATGAAAAGTCATGCTATATTAGCTACGAGCAGTTCTTGTTTGCACTCTTAATACTGAAGGAGAGCTCGAAACATGATGTTTTATGGGGCAAAATTTCAATTTTGTTTAATTTCTAGAGGTGTGACGAGATCTCGTCCCACGCAAGATTAAAATGTGACGAGACATCTCTTTGAGGTAAAATCTGTCTCGCGTTATCGGTCACAGGTGCAGAGCAGCAGCCAGTCTGACCTGGTCGGTCTTATAATACATCTGGCTTAGAAGATGAGTCTGGCTTGGACCTCTAAATTAGCAGACAAAATCCCCTGCCCCAATGTTGACTCTGAGTTCACTTTTGCCGAGCGGTAGCGGAGTTGCAATCGCTTTTTATATTTAATTCAATGTTTAATTTTTTCAATAAAATAGTGTTGGAAATTTTTTTTTTTTCCGCTTTTTAAATTCAACAAGCAATTTGCTGTTTTTTTTTAACAAAATATTGAATAACAGCAGAAAGGCAGAACTGAGAACACTTTAATACTATCTGTTTATTTATTGCAAATAATATCGTTATTGTGATATTCTACAACGTTTTTGCATATCACATGCTTTCCTCATATCGTGCAGACCTAACAAATACCCATAGATAATGAAAATGTGAGACAAGAAAACCCATCTCTCTCCTTAGCTAAAGACAGGAGGGTGTTGCAGGAAGAAACGAGTACAGCCAGCTGGTTCAAGTACCTGCCTCCCTCCATCACCGAGTTTCAGCCCACCCTCCGCACCCTGGCTCAGCCAATCCAGAGAGAGCAGCTCCGGGACACTCTGCAGCAGTGGATTGATACGTAAGCTCCAACCAATCATTTGTTCACATTTGTTCTGTTTCCTTTTGTCTTAGGTGTTTTCAAAGTTTGACATTTAAAGTCTATATATTAGCATACCCAACCACAGAGACTGGTAAAATGATAGGTAGGTAGGGCTAGTCTTGAATACTTGATTATTTGAAAATGTATTCATTGGGTAGGTATTTGGTTTTAATTTTGGGATTTGGATATTCGGGAGTGTTTTTTCCCCCCAATACTGTAGAATAACAATCCTTAAAAATGAATACCTTTAATTTATTGCTAAAGATGTAGAATTTAGGTCACCATCATGGTACTACAGGGCGGTGCAATTGGCATACCAGGCGGTGATACAGAGTATCCTCCATTTTGAGCTGCCCCAGTCTGCGGAGGAAAAAAAGCCATTTTTCGGGTGAGGTCCTTGGTGATGTAAACCCTGAGGAAGCTAGGTGGTCCTATTGATGGTGATGAAGGTAGTCCTTCTCTTGGCCGTCTTTTGTAGTCCACAGTCAGCTCCTTCGTTTTGCTGGAGTCGAGATTGAGGTTGTTGTCCTGGCATCATGATGTCAGGGCTCTGACCTCCTCTCTGTAGGCCGTCTCATTGTCATCCGTGATCAGCCAATGACAGTTGACAAACTTGATGATGGTGTTTGAGCTGTGGCTGGCCACGCAGTCGTGCCTGAACAAGGAGTATAGGAGAGGGCCGAGCACACAGCCCTGAGGGACGCCGCCGTTGAGTCAGGGTGGAGGATGTGGTGGAGCTAATCTGCCCAGCCTGGGGTCTGCCCGTCATGAAGTCCTAATCAATTATCAAAACTATCTTTGATTGATTTTTATGTGGATACAGTATCTAATCAATGCATCGTCAATCTTTCCTCTCCTTTCAGCTGTAAGGAGGACATCTGCCGTGGCGTTGGCAGCCTTCTGGTCTATGTGAAGAGCCTGAAGGGATTGGCAGCCATTAGAGACGCTGTGTGGGACCTCCTGTCCACCGACTCCATCAGTCAGCACTGGAGCACTGTGTGTCAGCGGCTGCTGGAGCGCCCCCTGGCTGCCTGGGATGACTTCCTGCAACAACTTTTTCTTCAGCGCCTGCAGGTTAGTGTTCATCTACAGTACAGGCCAAAAGTTTGGACACACCTTCTCATTCAATGTGTTTCTTTATTTTAATTTTTTCCCTTATTAATAAAAAAGCAAAGGGTGGCTACTTTGAAGAATCTAAAATATAAGACATGTTTTCAGATATTTCACACTTTTTTGTTAAGTACATAATTCCATATGTGTTCATTCATAGTTTTGATGCCTTCAGTGAGAATCTACAATGTAAATAGTCATGAAAATAAAAAGGAAACGCATTGAATGAGAAGGTGTGTCCAAACTTTTGGCCTGTACTGTAGTTTCACAAAAGGGTATCGCATTTTGCCTTTTTTTATCATCTAAACGGGTCTATCCATTGACTTTGTATATATGCCTCCACGCAATTATGTGTTGTGTTCAATATCACAATATCAGCAGGCCTGCCTGCACTACAATTCTACATATTGTAATATTCCAATGATTCCTTCCTCCAATTTCCCAAGGCCATCACCAAAGAAGACACTGAAGCCATATCAATGAGCTCCGTCCAGCTCCTCACCTCAGCTGTGAGGGATCTTGAGGGCCAGGCCATGCATACTTCTTCAGGTACCAACCATGGCTCAGGGCGCGGGGCCCAGTACGAGGTAGATGTGGCATCCTTCCTGTGGTCGGAGTCTCCAGGGGACCTGCTGAGCGATGCGGGCTGGGTCAGTGTGAACCAGCGGGGGCAGCAGCACCAGAGGAGTAGCCTGGCCATGAAGACCCAGGCCCTGACGCCGTGCGTTCAAAACTTCTGCTCATCCCTGGATGCTAAGCTAAAGGCCAGGCTGGATGACCTGCAGTACTACCTACCCTCCCAAGACACAGGTAAGGGCAGCTCAAACTTAGCCACTGTGTGCTAGTGTTCTTAAGCCAGTAACATTCAGACAGACATCTTCCTTAAGGCCCTGACACACCAAGCCGACGGCCAGGAACTAGTAGCGATGAAGGCTCACTCTGGTATTGCCTTACGTAAGCCCATGTCGCCTTCGTTTTGGCCAAAAATTTGCACTGGAACACACTGCCGAGACTACGTACCACGTACGTTCTGCGCCTGCGTGGGAGGACATATCTCCATACAAGCAGGCGGCGGGAATCTATCTGTCATTCAAAAAGGGGAAACTGGATACAAACGTTGCTATGATACAACAAACCGCATTTGCTTAAATCAGCAGCGGCAGAACCAAACAAAGCCTACGGCCCTTTCCTTCACTAGCCGCCGGGAAAAAAGCAGACACTGGGAGATGGCTAACCAGAGATGTCCCTCTGTTCTCTCCGCAAAGAATTCTCCCTACGATGGGAGCGGAGGGGGGCGCTGCTGGCTAGTAAGCGAACGTTAGCTTGCTAATCCCACTCACATTCCTTCAACAGATTATTAGCCAAACCAAGTTGTCACTCATGATGCAATAGCTATATGCTTTCCTAAGATGTGACTTGAGCGTTTGAATGAAACATTAAGTTTTTTACATTGTACCAATATAGAGGCTGGCTGGCTGGTAGTAAGCTAGCTTTCTTGCTAGGGGGCTAATTGTTTAGCCGTGCAGATGGTGCAGAGAGAGGAAGGTCTATTACGGTCTTTATATTAAATCCACTTCCACTACTGCCCAACTTGGACCAAAGGCCAGCAGTTCCTTGGTGTGTCAGGGCCTTTAGGACAGGGAGTGGATTGTCAGTCCCCATCTACGCTCCATGAGGTGGTCACGATCTAAATGTCCAAACACCTGTTAGTTGCGAATTGTCATGTAGCCTGAGGCTGAGATCATCATAGTCGTCCACTGACATTAAAGAGGCAAACATTCCTGATCTGCAAAAGAGGAAAACTAAAGCCCCACAAGTTTTGAGGCAGAAATTATCATTGTAGTTTAAAAAAAAATAAAATGCCGGCTAGTGCAAGAATTAAGCAGACAGTTTGCTATGGTTTGTATACAACGTTTAGTATGCAGTACTTAACACAGGCCCAGTGTTGTTCTCACATCCTATATAGTGAACCCATGATGTTCATCTTTCACGCTGTGCTCGACAGGCTCTGATTCCATCTCGGCGGCAGTTCCCTCCTCTGGTCCCACAGAGAGCTCGTCGGCATCCTCTTTTAACCGCTTCACGGACTCGCCGGCGGTGGAGGAGGCTTTACGTGAAGGCTGCGCGGCCTGTGTCCGCCACATCCTGTCCTCCATCCGCTCTGAACTGGCCGCAGCCACGCCTGACCCCAGCCCCGCCCGCCTCAGCTCAGTTCTTTTCACCGCCAGGCTGTGCCAGTCCATGGGTGAGCTCTGCCCCAACCTGAAGTATTGCATCCTGGGAAAACAGAGGGCGTCTGAGGCCACAGCAAAGGGGACCCCCAGACAGGGCAAGAAGCTGGGCAAAGCGAAGGCCACGGAGGTCAGCCCGGCCCAGGCCAAGTGGGCGGGTCTAAAGGAGGAGCTTCTCGTTTGCAGCATGGAGGCGTACCGCATCTGGAGCTCCGCCCTCTCTAAAGTCAGACACTGTATTTCACTGTGTTATCTGTTAAATGTGGCATACAGTCTGATTTGTGTTGAGTAGTGTAGAATCCTGGGTGGCAGAGACTAAGATAGCAAGCGGCAATTAACTGGGTTCAGCTTTTTTGGAACGGTATAGCAGCGTTTCCCACAGATTAGAAAGCAATGTGCGGCGGCCTGTGTTGATAGTGCGGTGCACCGCCACAAATTAGTCTATGTGTGGGGAAACACTGGGTATAGATAATGAATTCATCTAAGCGCAAAAGTTCATTTACTAGCTTTTTGTAGTGTTTAACTGCCTCTTACAGTTAAGGATCAAGATAGCCATTGTCATCCAACATCAGAGACCATCTTTAAACAGAGACGGGGGTTATTATCTCCCTCCATATGGGACTCTAAATGAATGTTAATGCTGCTCTGTGTCTGCTGCGTGAATTGCCAGATGTTTGCCATAACAACATTATAAGCTGGTGCTACAGTATGTCAGTGTTGCGTTTTGTTCCACTGCCCCAAAATGGCAACTCTAATTCACGTTGTAAATAGTTTCAAGACCTGCCTAGTGACGATGCGTGGTGTTGTGACAGGTGCTGCTGGATAAGTTTGGCGCAGCGCTGCATGCTGAGTCTGCCGGCGCCATCCTAACAACGACAACAAACTGGGAGGATCTGGAGATCCAAGAAGAAGCCGAGTCGGGGAGCAGCGTCACATCCAAAATCAGTCTCCCAGTCCAGGTCAGCTGCTCCGCACCACCTCTTAGGACACAGACAGGAAGCACAGTGGTGGCTGATTCCATTCAAAGATCTGAGGTCAAATCTGATGGTGAACCTTGTGTTTTCTGCAGCCGTCGTGGTTCGTGCAGTCGCTGCTGTTCCAGCTGTGTGTGGAGGTGAACCGGGTGGGGGGCCACGCTCTGCCCCGGCCCACCCTGCAGGAGCTGCTGCAGGCCTGTCTGACTCAGGCCCTGCACCACTACCACAGCCTCACACAGCAGGCATCCAGCAGGGTAACACACACACACACACACACACACACACGTACAAACACACTCACACAGTGTTGAGAATTAGTTCTGTACTATAATAAAAAAACCTCTGACCTTTGAGTAACGTTTGTCTCGTCACCTATACATTTCTGAATTGTAAAGCCTGGATTTGGGCGTAGTGAGACAACTTTGTCTTCAGATTCTGTAATCTCTGAAAGGCTTGGGGTAAGGGTTATCCTGATGAGATTCAGACATTATTCTCGACCTGGGAAACAGCAGTTGACAAAATAATCCCACCACCAGGTCCCCCTAATGCAGAGCCTTTACATATAGCAAATGGCCAATCAGACTGTAGCAACACCGCCACATCATGTATATAAAGTATACTTTTTTTTGTTACTAATTGTCCTGTTTATATGTTCTGCTTATGTTGAGTTTGGTGGGTCAGTTTAGTCTGTTCAGTTCTATTCCGGTTATCGGTTATCATCACCTGAGTTTAGTTCGTTTTACTTATCCTCTTTTATGGGCCCAGAACCTTGTTAACTATCTCTTTTTAAATTGTTTAATTTTTAGGTGAATTAAACCCTCTTTTTGAAAAGTCACCACAGACTCCTCATACATGCCAGCTCAGTCCACCACGTTGAGCTTTAGAAAGGAATTATTATTGTTAGGTTATCCACAATTTCAATACTTTAGGTCCAACATAAATAAAAAGCGTTGTCCTGAAAGGGGAATTATGCAGTTTTTTTTAGCTTAATTTACCTTAAGTGAACAGCCAGAGTCATTGGAATGGTTATATGAGTTTTTCGGGTTGAATGGTGGTCCTCTAGCTTCCCCCTAGCGCCTGTGAGCGGAAAAACCACCTTTGCAACTTTTGGCCGGTTATATCCGGTCTCGTGATGTAACGAATCGTTTCACCGCACTGCACACATACGCCCATTCAGGAACCGGCTAGCAAGAACAAGGTAGCGATGAAGTTTTTCACACTATCGTCATGGCTGAGCCGGCAAAGAAGTAGCAGAAAGCTAGGAAAGCATTGTTGGAGGAACAGAGAACAAGGAAACGGCAGACTGACCGAGTGAGGAATCAGACACGAGTAGACATAGGAGCTGCCAAATATCTATTCCGAAGCTGTAGGGGGGGGCTCTATAGAGAAACCTGCCAGCAAAAAGCAAAGAAATGGCCAAAACTGCATAGCGCCTCTTTAAATGGGAAATGTGGACCCTATTTTCCCGTGCAATGGATTCTTTTCCAATGAACAATTTTTTTTATTTTATTTGTATTAAATTGGTCCAATATTGAGCGAGAACTCTGTAACCTTCAGCGGCGAATCAGGCTGCAATGCCACCCTATGAGACAAATGTTCACCGTCCATCTACGTCTACTAAAAGTTCTGTTTTTACCACTGACGGGCTCAGATTGGTATTATATGTGTCTGGCCACATTATGGGAAGATTGTGAAGTCTTTGTTCTGACACCTGGCAAGGTGACTTATGGGAAGACAGCGATGTGGAACCATAGATGTTTATAGTGTGGAACTTGAGTGGGGAGAGTTTCAGGGAGTTTGTTGTCTTGGAGGACAGCGAGTTTTCTCTAAAAGATTTTCAATTGCGCATTTCCGAATTGTGCCAACGAAATGTCGAGCTACACCTTGCGCAGCTTTCATAGACGCTACCTTTGGATACGTACCGGCTGAAGTTGAAGCCAGTTGTGCTACAGCTACAAACTGACCCTAACTAGTGTTGACGAACTGACCGAAGAGCCGGTTAATTAACCCGACTCGTGTCAGCGAGCCGGGAGAATCGAGTGCCATACGTCAATGAACCGACTCACTCCTGTTTTTTTCTTTTACTTCATTCGTGCCATATATATATATATATATATATATATATATATATATATATATATATATATATATATATATATATATATATATATATATATGCGTGCTAGACAATGGAGGGCGAAGAAGAGCGCGTACGCAAACGGAGTATTAATACATTACGTCCACGGATGCAAGCTGTATGATTATTCGCAATTTGTTATTGCTTCCTAAGGAGAAAAAGTAAACCGCTGTTTATCCGAAAGTAAATAAAATATATTGAGGTACATTTTCTCTGAAATTTATCTAAACATGTATTTCTTTGTGACTGCATGCACATGTATGCACAAGTTACATTTGTAATAAGCACATTGGCTAAGTTGTCAGAATGTGTGACCCCACTGTAACTGCTTAATAAAGGAGTTCAACTTAAAAATATTGTTTGGGGTAGTTATGTCATCTCTTCACACTAATCTGGACACATATTTTCTTATTTATAGTCTTCACAGAGCCAGTATCTCAGAGGTCACCATATATGACAAGTAGCAGCTGTCAGAATGTGTGACCTCACTGTAACGGCTTAATTAAGGAGTCACACTTCCTGATGGGTCACAGCTTACGGTGTAACACCGGCCGCTCGACTCTAATGTAACCGTGCAACCGGCCGGCCCGCTCGACTCTAATCATGGAAATTCATATGCTACATTACCAAGGGGAAAGTATTAGGCCTATATCACATACAAATACACGTAATGTTATCTTGATAGATATGTAAAGTTAAACACGATCACCATCATCTGAAGGAAAAACAGGGGAGACAGAAAAAGGAGGGAGTAAATAGAGGAATGGAGAAAAAAGTGCACTTTGTTTTCATTCGTTAGGACCCACATTAGCTTCCTAAATGTCTCTGCCTTTTTATCCCTGTTCCTCTGTCCTCCAGGACGGTGCATTTCCCATGACTCAGAACCGGGCCCTGCAGCTGTTGTTTGACCTGCGTTACCTCAACACCACACTGGGCAGCAGGCCGGAGGAGGGCAAGAGCTCCCGGTCCCACCAAGACCCCAGGTAACTAATTCATCACATGCGGGCCTTTTGCTTTTTTATTTTTTTACATTTCATGTTTATTTGAATAGGAAAAGATGCTACGACATACGGCGGAATTTACAGCGGATATAGACTACATAGGCAGCGAAGGGTTTTGTTTAGCCCACGCACCCCTAAGATCTGGTGACTTGCTCTGACCCCAGCCCAGGGTTAGGGCTGACGGTTGGGGAGCTGGCTCGAGTTACAGCTTGGGCTAACGTCTCCCAGGGTGGAGTGGTGGTGGGGGGGGGTAGGTGGCACTTTTCTGGGGAGACACCGCTGCAGTCCTTCACCTTCTCTCTCCTTACCGTCGCAGCATCTCTGCGTGGTGGCTACTGCTAACCTTACACCGAGCATCCAATAACATTTAATTTGATATTTTTTTCCCAGCTTTCTTTCAATACTTCGGTTGTTGGAATTCCTCTTTTACATGTAAAGTCTTGACATCGTTAAAAAAAAAAAAAAAAAAAAAAAAAAACGTGTTTGTTTTTTGTGTCTTCCAGGTTCCACGAGGTCTGTGATTGGCTGGAGGGCTACATCGACCCGTTCGACCTGGACGTTTTCACACCGCCGCTAAACACCAACCTCAACCGCATGTCCCAGAGGACCTCGGTACTTTCAGTCATCATCAACACACACACACACACCGCACACCACGCACACACACACACACACACACACACACACACACACCTGCCGCACTCCACACTCCACTTGAGGAGCGCTTGGCTCGTCATTTCAGATGTTTTTTCATGAACCGTCACACACACACACACACACACACACACTCGCACACACTGCTGGTTGAATCGTGCTTATTTTGAACCCTGGAAGCATAAGCACTAAACTTATAGAACCACCAGTCACATTAGCCCTGAGATGTTAATGCTTCTATTGTCCAGATATAAAAAAAAATAAAGAAGAAAGAAAAGATGTTACAGTTACTGTGGGGATTTAGCTGTAGTTTCTATGATAAATGACTGGAACCACACGTTTCTTCATTTGAACACTTTACATGAACAAACGTACTGCATCCGTAGTTCACATCTTTCTGCGTTAACCAAGTCTCTCTCTCTCTCTCTCTCTCTCTCTCTCTCTCTCTCTCTCCTTTCTACTTCATTGGTACATTTCCCTGTCACCTGCAGCTGTAGACAACATACCGCCCTGTGGCCTGTATAAGTGACTGCATTAATATTTACTGCTAGTGTCACAAACACTAATTTCACATTTATGCTATGTTCATCAAGCTACAACTACAATGCATATTTCCTCTTTTTCGTGTGTGTGTGTGTGTGTGTGTGTGTGTGTGTGTGTGTGTGTGTGTGTGTGTGTGTGTGTGTGTGTGTGTGTGTGTGTGTGTGTGTGTGTGTGTGTGTGTGTGTGTGTGTGTGTGTGTGTCATAAACTGCATTGCTGAATAACTATATGAGATTCTTTTAACATGAACCCAAGATACAACAGCTACCATTATAAACGTTGCTGAAAGGTTGACGTGACGTTGTGTCCCAGGTGCTGCTGGGGCTGCTGACCGGCTCAGAGAAGCAGTTTGCCCTGCGGAGCAGCAGTCTGAACTCCCAGGAGCCGTACAACATCCTGCCACTGGCCAGCAGCCAGATCAGGTCAGAAGTCCACTTTCTTTTATTTATTTTTTATTAGTGAAGGCAGTGTAACAACAGTGACATATAAGGTTAATGACACATACGATATGTTAACGTATGTATAGAGAGTGCCAAACGGTAAAGACAATAATATACAGCATACAACAGTTGTGATGATGTGGTAAGAGGCAGAGAGAATGGTGTGTGAGATTGGAGTGTGTTTGTGCCGTATGTGTCATGTGTAGTAAGTGTATACATGTTGGGGTGTTTGAATGTAAGGAAGGTAGATCTGTGTTTGAAGATGTGAAGCAGGGTGACAGATGTGGTGGAGGTAATAATAAGGGAAGAAGAGAGAAAATCAACAAAACAAAAACAATTTCAAAACTAGAAAATGCATTTCCTGCAGAAAATGCGTGTGAATGCTGAATAGCTAAATTGCTAAAGCTAAACTGGATTAATAGCTTAAATGGTATATAGCTGGACGGGAGTATGTGATGTTAGCTGTTCACTGAATATGACGTGTAAAGCCCGGCCATTTCTAGAACTTAAGGTAATTGTTATGCAGTGTTGGGTGGCTGTAGCTCAGTTGGGTTGGGAACCAGAGGGGTCGCTGGTTCAAGTCCCAGTATGGACCAAAGTACAGTGTGGTTTGGTAGCTGGAGAGATGCCAGTTCAAAATTCCAAATAAAAGTTTTGAGGTTTCCGTACCCAGTCTTACTAATGTTAACCAGGAATTGGGAACTGTTGTTCCTCTCTCTAGGTTTTGTATATCTGTATTTTTAATAACAGTATTTTGACCTAATTCCCACCATGGCTGCTATGTCCTCTGCAGGTTCGGGTTGCTGCCTCTCAGCATGTCCAGCGTGCGTAAATCCAAGTCCGCCACCAGGACCTCTGACGCTTCGCACCAGCTGGTGAGTAACAGCTGACTGACTCTCACTGTTTTTGTTGTTTCCTATGCTGAACACCGCAGTATGTCTCCATTTCATTTCATCTATTTGTTTATTGGACAGGGACAGCGCTCGTGAATCAACAGCAAAGTCACTGTAAATGAGCCACAGTTACAGCAGGCTCATTTTCATCTGGTGTCCCTGGCCAGTTTTAAAAAATGCCAACCTAAAAAAACAAACAAACATCAAATACAATCTAATGACTTATTTCAGTCAGCACGTAAAAGCAACATACACAAGGGAACATTCAGACAGGCACAATGCACAACAACGAGTAACCAAGCAAACACAACCAAGACACATCTGCAGGCACGCAGCAAAAGTCAACAGGCAGTCAGGAGTCTAGTGTGCACACATCTGATTAGCAATAAGCCATTTCTTTAGTTGACCAGTAAAGGAAATGTTATCTGTGTCATTTTTTTTTCTTTTTCCACCCTGGGTAAATTTGTTACACCCTCTGCCTTCCCAGCGTTTTTGAGTGCGAGAAACCCAGGCAAGTTTCTGTGTGTGTCTGTGTGTCTTTGTGTCTGTGTGTCTTTGTGTCTGTGTATATGTGTGTGTCTGTGAGTTAGGGCTGTGAGGTCTTTGAGTGTGTCTGTGAGTTAGGGCTGAACATCTAATTGCAATTTCTTTCTTTTAGCTACATATTGCACCTTCTCCGATCATGTTAAATAAACAACGTGATATCATGACTTTGCGTAAACATACACGTTATCTGTACGCATTTTGAGCTATCTGCATGTATGTCTATACAGCGGATGGCAGTCTGCAACGTCACAGCGTAAACGTACACACCCAGTGTTTCCTCTTATGTTGATTTTGTAGTGGCAGCCCACCATGGCAAAATTTCTGCCACCACGGTATCAGAAATAGGGCTGTACAAAATGTTTTTGTCGTGGTTGCCTTTTAAATGATCCTGCCGACATAATGTTGGCTGCCACTCACATTGCAATTTAACAAGTAGAACTGTTCAGAGGTTATAGGACCCGTCCAGTTTAACTCCACATACTGTGTCGATGTAGGTTATTGTCAAAACGTTGGGACAAACCTGCCCCCACTGCTAAAAAAAAAATGCTAAAGGTAACACTGCACACCACTTTCTAAAGCCACGTGGTGTGTTATCGCGAGGCTACGGTTGGGTTTAGGAAACGTCACACGCGGGTTGGGTTTAGGAAAAAAGAACGGGGGGGTTGGGTTTAGGAAAAGAAAAAACGTGGGAAGGAAACCTCACATGGGGGACTTGAATAAACCGTGACACGCGGGACACGATCCCAGCTCTCTTGGGTGAAAGTCGTGTGGTTGACCCATCCTCCACCCACGACCACCCTCCCTATGTGGATTTTCGCCCTTTCATACTACTCACTATGGCGTCAATTCACACGCAATCGCAAAGTAATGTAAGTCAATGGAGGTCAAATGGCGTTGATAAACACGCTAAAAAGCGAGTATGCGTCTTGATAACACGCCAATAATAGCATACGAATTGGCGTGTCATACATACGCCACTTCATGAGATTAGTCTGAAATAAAGTAAAAGAATAATGAAAAATCCACTGAAATAGGACAAATAGTCCAGCATTTATCTTATGAAAAAGCAGTAAGTATAATGATTGGAGGAATGAAAGTTGAATGAAAATATTACTCTAAACATTCAACTAAATATTCACATTCGATTAATCGTGGTCTTCACATTCTTTCAAATCGTGATTTCAATTTGTGTCTGTCTGTCTGTCTGTCTGTCTGTCTGTCTGTCGTATTTTTCAGTAGTTCGATTTCCCCTCGGTGCATTTTGCTGTGTGTGACAGTACTTTATTAACTGCTGAAATGATTGTGGTGTCAGATGGGTTGGGACTAAAGGATTCTGCTCTGCGCTCACTAATCTCCCCACGCTCTGCTTGGGCTCATAATGCAGCTCGGGATCAGACTATTGATTGGAGCATTATTTAATGGAACAGCAGCACAGCAACAGTGACCCTTGGGTATTGTTAGCTGTTTTGAGTGGACCATTCCCATCTTGAGATTGTGAGATGTCAGCAGAAATTTAAAAAAAGCAGATGTCTCTATGCATTTCAAGTTGGGATTTGTCTGAAATCGTCACATTTTAAGCTTCCCTTTAAATAAAATAAAAAAAATAAACAACTGATACAACACTGACATTATGGGAAAAAGTCTTGTTTTCTCTCTTACCAGCTGTGACGTGATAACTATCAGTGTGCTTTGGAGCTAGTGGAAGCTGACTTTTATCACTTTGCATGGCAAGCAGTGACCCCGTGCTCCAGTCTTTGTGCTAAGCTAGGCTTAGCATGTCTCATCTCTGTACTGGGTACCAAGATGAAATCATTCTATTCTGTTGATCTTGAACTTGAAAATATTTCCAACAAACCGTGTTTTCAAAAATCAGAAACTGTTCAGTGGTGAGCCAATCGACACCGTACTAATTGATTTTCTGTGAATCACTAGATCGATAATAACCGCTTCAGAGTTGTGTAACCATTCAAAGGTTCCTCTGAAAACACTTAAAGTAGTCCCCACAAGTTCAAATATTCTTTAAAATAATAAAAAAAATTGCCGGTGCAACACAGATGTCTTCTTACTTGATGGTTTTATTTCTTAAGGTGCATAACAGTGACTAACGTTTCGATGTAAAGTTACATCTTCATCAGAGTCCTCTGACCATCAGGTAAGAAGACATCTGTGTTGCACCGGCAATGTTTTATGATTTTATACTGTTGTGTCCAGCCTTGGCTGCACCGGATTGTTGTGGTCTGCAGAAGCTCAGAGAACTCTCCTTTTTTACTCAAATATTCTTTACTTTGACATAATGTAGCGTTTACTTTGACATAATGTAGCGTTTGACTGCTAATTGGGGGGCTACCCAAAGGATACCACCCCAGCATTCAAAATGTCCACTAGACATTTTGAATGCTGGGGTGGTATCTTTAAGACCTTAGCTAATGGTAAGAAATGACTGCGGTTAAATAAAGAAATCGCGACTATTTCAAAATTTCTATTTCGAATTGACATCTAGACAATTATGGAATACTTGTTACAGTCCTACCAAGAAGACAGTTCACTAAAACCTCAGCAAACCTGATGTTTCCCCCTTCCTCCAGCAGGCGCCTCCCTCCTCCTCCTCCTCCGCAGCGGGCCGCGAGGACAGCTTCCGACCGGGCAGCCTGTTCAGACAGCTGGCTGATCAGGACGAAGACGCAGCCGCTCCTTCTTTATTCAAACTCAGCTGGCTGTCCGGCATGGCCAAATAACCCCTTTACTGCTCCAGACTTTTTATTTGACTTTGCAGAAACTTTGTAAAATAATAATGTATAGTAAAAACATTTTGCCTTTAGAGAAAAGCATCTTGTGTGGTTTAATTCACTCGATCAGTTGATGCAGATTACACTAAACGGGCACTTTTATGGAAATCAGTGAACTGAGTTCATATGTGCCAGTTAGTAAAATACAATAGTGCAGAGTATTGTAAATGCTGTCACTCTAAATTTTTCACGTGGTGCAATAAAATACTGAGTCAATGCGAAGACATTTGACCTAGTGGCTAAACAATGGAATTACAACTTCTGTGTCCATGAAGTGATACCATGGGGCCCAAAAAGACTTTTTTTCCCATAGATGGAGAAAGAGACATCTGTAAATCAGTGGGTACAGCCCATGGCATCACCTTGTTAAGACCCTCCCTCGTTCACGCTTAATACTGGACCAATTTCAGAGATTGTTGTTCCTATCAGTCACTTACACACAAAAACATAGGAAAATAGGGTCCAGGTTTAAAAAAAAAACAAACGAAATTACCCTTTAATATGACGTGTTTCCAGCACTTGAGGTAATCAGTATGCATCACGTCCTGGTTGGGACCCAGGTCGTGTCTGAATTGTCATGACCAGGGATCAACCCGTGTTGACTGGCTTGGTTTGAATTCACATAAGAATGTTTGAACATGGGTCAGATAACCCTGGTCTAGTCTCACTTTGCCAGAGCTTCCTCTACAGCGCAGCGGAGGAGGGTCTGGCTAGTCCACACATCATTGTGGGATGGGAGAAAAACGTGCTCTGGTTTATTGGCATTTCTTTAAACCAATCACAATCTTCTTGGGCGGTGCTAAGGGCTGGGAAAAGCCACGGTGCCGCTGCAGAATAGCCTCAGGAAGGAAATTGTTTTAGTGGAACATGTGTAAATTCATTAGAGCTGTCAGTCTTCCTCTTTAATACCATTTGAATTTCATTTGTCGTTTTTTTTTTTTAAATATTCAATGCTCAAATGCAGCCTGTTATTAATATGTACTACACTACTCAGGCTTACGCATGGTCAATGCTACTATAAGCATGTGGTTGTTGTTACACGTTCTGTCCACTAGAGGGACTTCCAACATCAGCCTGGCCTTTTAAAGCGTAACTCTCGCCAAAATGCAACCTAGGGTCTTTTTGTGAATGTACCCGAGTCATAATTAAGCAAGCATAATTAGGACGGAAGCGCCTCTTTTAAGATTTACCGTATTTTTATTTTTGGACAAATGGCCTTTTGAATGGGAGCACTACTATGATTGCAACAAAATTGCTATTTTTAAAACACTAAGAAGGCTCGACGCAACATGAAACTTTGCTCCATGTATCACGAGGGGCCCTACACATGAACTCCAGCATTGAGAACATTGTTTGTGTACACAGAGTTTACTAAAAAAGGTTTTGAACGACTCACTTCAGCAGTTGGTTTTTCCACTCGCCGCCATCTTGCCAGTCAAAAAGAGTCGATCTCCGAATGCGAATGAACGGGCTCCATAGGAGGAAATGTCATTCTTATCTGAGGCTCCTTTTTCAACTACAAGGTCAATATTGTTTTTCACTAACGATAAAAACAACGAATTATCCGTGCATTTATATGGAACTAAGCTTTAGGAGCTTTCCATCTTTACTCTCCTCCCTGTTACGTTGCATTCGGAGATCGACTCTTTTTGACTGGCTAGATGGCAGCGAGCAGAAAAGCCAACTGCTAAGCCTTTATACATACCTTTTTAGTGCATAAAATACTAAGCTATTCAAATTATAATTGTTGGAATAATTTTATAAATCACATTTTAATGTTAAACATACATGGCACAGTGAACCTATATATTAACTTTATCTGTGGATAGCTACCTTAGTGGACTACCTTACCTATAGGCCAGTCAGCCTCAGTCATTGATGTGTTTTTCTTCCACAAATAGGCTGATTTATATTTGTGAATAATATGTTGGATTCATGTTAAGACATTTAGTTGAAGATCTCTGCTCTAAAGGGTTAAATTGCAGCGTTCTCTGTCAATACTGGACCAATTTCAACGATTTTTGTTGACATTAGTCACTTAAGCTATATTCACACGGGACTAGTATTACCTGTATACAGAAATTCCACCTTAACTATTAACACACACAAACACAATGAAAGTCTGCTTTATCTTGACCTCTTTTATTAAATGTGGCCAAATTTACATACTGTGCAAATCTTCCATGGAGAAATGAGCTCTCTTTAACTGCAATGCACTGACCTACTGTGGTGCATTTTGACTATGACCGGTAATGAAATGATGCTAAAGTTTGATTACATTACATCTCTTTTAGACAGAAACATTGAAGCATTTAGTGAATATCAGACAAACAATAGGCTTAGCTTTGGACAAAACAACTTGCAAATAATAATAATTTCACGTATTTAACATGAGATACATTTGATTTGTTGATACAACCTTTGACATTAACATGACTTGTATAGAAACACAACATACATATGGCAAGTCTCTGGAACTACTGTTTTTACTTCCTAAAAAAACTGATTTCTGGAGGTGCCTTTCATTCTAAAATGTGACGGAACCCTGGGCACAGACATATAAAGCCCCCCACCCACCCACCCACCCACCCTCCTCCATAGCAAGAGCAAGACAGTCATTGTGCATCCCTTGTGGTCATTTGGAGTCTCTTTGTAGTCATTTTGTGTGTTTTTGGGTCATTTGGAGTCTTCTTGTAGTACTTTTTGTGGTAGTTCTGCGCCTGTTTGTGGTGGTTTTGTACAGTAGTCGTTTGACTTTTCTAGAAAACACAGGTTCAGGGGATCGGGGGCCTAGTAGGCCTGTAAAGTAATCCTTCATAATAAAAACTGGATTTTTCACCTTCGATAATTTGCTAAAACGGAACAACATTCAATTGCAGGACACTGAGGAAAGCATTCTTCTACACTGTGTATACTCCCTAACAGAGGGCTGGTTCCTGTGTTGGTACTTGTTTGTGTGTGACATGACATGTACAACTCTGTACACACACACACACACACACACATTATATATCTTTACTTTTTCCGGTCTATTTTGCTCATCATGGCCTTGACATCAACCGGAGCGGCGGCAGCGGTGGCCTTGGCCTTTTGCTCCTCCTCCTGCTGCCACAGGATGATGGGATGGATGCCCAGGCTCCGGTTGTTGGCGTTGTTCTCCAGCTGGGCTGGACTAGGGTGGAAACAGAAACATGGTGAACTCCAGATGATTGGAAAGCTTCATTCTGGCGGGAGGGAGTTTTTTTTTTTTGGTTTACAGACACGGGTTCACACACCGACCTGTTTAAACCTGTAACCAGCCTGATCCCTGTTGCCTTCAGGTCAAATTTGACCCGTCTTCAAAGTTTCTACATCAGAAATTTGGGTTTCTTTTAAGAAAATTGCCCAAAAATAACAGGGATGGTTCCATACAACGCTCTTCGCAAATGAAATGAAGGATCAGATCACTACTTTCATTGAATTTTGTCTGTTTAATTGCATTTTATAGCATTTGAAAAAACTAGGAAATGGTTTCTAAGCAATATCCTGACTAAACTTTGACAGTCTGAGATTATCAACTCAATCATAACTATTTGTTGAAAAAAATGCCTAATTTCATCTTTTCTTAACTCAAAAAATTGAGTATATCATATAAATGAGGTTTACTAATCATGATTTAAAAAGAATGTTTAAACTAGTGGTTATAAATTGATGTTAGTGGTGAATCCAGTGGTAGTGAAAAAAAAGTGCAGAAACAAAATACAAAACTCCCCAAAAAAAAAAACAGTCAAAACCTCGAAAAAGGGTCTAAAGAAGGATTTCATTTTCAATTTTTACCTGGGAGGACAACAAATTGCATGGTGCAATATCATGTTCAGTGTGCAGCAATAAAGGGTTAAAGAGTCAGTTCCTCCAAACTATATAACATATATTCAGATTTTCTGGTTTTTATTAATCTGTCCAGGTTTTGAGATTTTTTTTGCCTCTACAATGGTGAATGGAATTCCACTTGTGGTGCCAACAGCTTCGAAAAAGACTACAAGTTCAATAGCAACATTGCTTTCATCAAGCTCTGTGCACATTACTCTGGATAATTCACACAGCTCAAATGTTTGGAGACCCATTCAGTCTCTTTCTGTGCTGCAAATTCCACGGACATGTATGTTATGGTATTTTATTTGGAAGCATTTTTCTTTAGCTCTCCAGGTCTAGATTCAGCTACTAACTACTAACTGCAAAGTATACAGTGTTTTTTTCATAGGAGAGTATCCAGCTGTGGGGTAGAAATGTCATGCAATGTCATGGGGAGAAACAACAAGCACAATCATACAAATATTTGGAAGCCTTTTTGTGCATATATTTGGATGCAAAAAGCAACAAATTGAACATGTGTGTTCAACATATATTCATGTGCAGTACAATGTGTTCTCACTCCCAACTCGTAAAACACTGACGCTTGGTCAGTGTCTCTCAGCGTCAGATACCGATGCAAAAAATCCCCCTTCAGCGTCAGTATGGAACGCACCGGGCAGAGCAGCAGCTAGACCACGGCGCTCTAAGATGACGTAGTATTAAGAAAGACAACGGTAGCTAGTAGTATGAAAGACCTAAAATCTGCGTAGGGAGGTTGGTTGGGGTGGTGGATGGGTCAAACAACACAGGACTTTCACCCGAGAGACCCTGGTTCGTGTCCCGTTCTTGTGTCGCTGAAACGTACATTTTATAACCCCACCCACCATCTTTTCCTAAACCTAACCGTCCCATTCTTGTGCTGCATGCCAGTTAAACGAATGTCCCGACTCAGAGCTTGAAAAAAGTTCAACTTTCCTGGGAAAAAAAACGCCCTACATCAACTGCTTTTTTGACAGCTGACCAATGACAAGCGGAGTAGCAAGACCTGTTTCCATAACAACACGAAAAAATGGAGTCGGAGCACAGCGAGTTATACAATATGACCGGGTGTTCCCTGTACAGGGAGCCCGCTTTGTTAGCACCGCTATCTCTCTCTCTCGGTTCTTTCTCTAGCTCGCTCCACCACTTTGTTTATCTAACGTTAGGCACCGCTCTCTCTCTCTCTGTTCTTTCTCTAGCTTGCTCCACCACTTTGTTTATCTAACGTTAGGCACCGCTCTCTCTCTCTGTTCTTTCTCTAGCTCGCTCCACCACTTTGTTTTAGCTAATGTTAGCACCAGTCTCTCTGTTCTTTCTATAGCTCGCTCCACCACTTTGTTTTATCTAACGTTAGCACCGCTCTCTCTCTCTCTCTCTCTCTCTCTCTCTCTCTCTCTGTTCTTTCTTTAGCTCGCTCCATTGCTTAGTTTTATCCGACGTTAGCACCGCTCCACATAGTGCTCTAGCTAGGATACTGTAGCAGTAGCTGTTGTTATGGCAGTAAAAGATGTTCTCGGCTGCTTTTTGGAATAAAAATGCTGCCAGCTTAATTTTTTACACTACAAAATCACCCTAGTCAACTGTTTCTTGTCAAAAAAGACGCCAAATGTGAACATAGCCTAAGGAGAGGTTTTGCATTAATAACAACCGCCAAAGGCACCTGACCAAACGTAGCTTTTTGACGCGCCGGGAGTGAGAATGTGTTGTGCAGTGATGTCAGAAAGGTACGGCAGGGATCCACCACCAACCTGAAGTTATGAGGCTCAGGGTTCAGGGCCTTCTTCTGCATGTCTTTGTACACTGGAGACTTGAGGTAACGGAAGAAAGTATCCTATACCAATGAAAGCACACAAGACTGCACGTGACCTCAGCTTCAATACACAAACACATCTTGAATCTGAAAATGCATATGACCAATTATAATATATTATATATGGATATTATAGATAGATAGATAGATAGATAGATCGAAAGTCTTTTTTTTATAAAAAGGTCGATTTGGTTGGTCGATCGATCGATCAAGGCTATGATCGATCATAGCCTTGACTTATCTGATCTGGTAACCTCTGTAGTCTGTTACAAAAGGTTTTAATGCTTTTGTCTAAGTCAACTACTCTGTTCTGGAAGGGTACATAAACTTTGGCAGTGACTTAATTACAATCTAAACAGTTCCAGTGATCTCAGTTGATCCTCACATTAATCACGAAACACTTATTGTTAAAGATTAAGTAAAGGCATTATTATTATTATTAAAGTTTTTGCCGATTGCTTACACACTGAAAGTGAATGCTTAGACAAAAGCATTAACACCTTAACTTTTGTAACCAAGCCTTAAACAAAGGCACCAAAAGTACAAACACTTTTCTTCAAAATGCAAAACTATCTGAAATTGGGGAAATATCACTGTGTGCTGCCATTAGTCTGTAGGACATCACCATGCCACTCTAGGTCCCTACTTGACCCCCTTAACTCCCCATTCCTCAATCTGATTGAGGAATTATTTTCGACTTGGCATTGGAAAGTGTATGACCGCCAACCACATGGCCGCATGCCTCTTCTTTTTGCGTTTATTGAAATGTAAGATGTTCTGTACTGGAACAATTTTTCACAGAAGCCTTACGTTTTGGTTGCAGAGTTTCATCTTGACATTGACGTGAGATATTTATCTTTAAGTGTTGTCTTATTTAGATTGTGTGAAGAGTTTTGACACATTGAGCCACATTCCAACAACAAGTGTGTGAGCAATTTGGCAAAAACTGAATTATTAGCTACAGAGTAAGAAAAAAGGGCCTTTTTTGGCCTCCTCATCGGTACACAGACGCACCTTTTTCATGAGTAGGAAAACGTGTGTCTGAGCTGCTTCCAGCACATAGCGGTGAGGATGGTCCAGGCCTTTCACTGTCAGACCCATTGTCCTGCCATCAATGTTGATCCAGCGGGGGGCACCGGGGGCCAGGAAGGTCCTGAAAACACACACACTCCAAATCAATATCTTGGCTGACATTGGGGTTTGGGTGTAGTCCCGGTTTGGAAATATAATACTTCTAACACAAAGCAACCAGCATTGTGGGTGACGCCAGCCACCCCTTACACAGCCGTCTGGGAGAAGGAACCGGAGCCTCCAGGCCTGTTCCACCAGACTGTCAGGAAGCTCAACACCCAGCCCTTACATATCTTTTATATTATACTTGTGTGTGTCCTTTGCACCATGGGTCGGAGAGAAACACATTTTAAATTGCTCTGTATGTCTGGCACATATTGCAGAATTGACAATGAAGTTGACTTGACTAGTTTGCGTATGAAAGGCTGTCACTACCCAATGTGAGTCGAGTGCAGATGTGAGTTGCGCATGCGTCACTTTGCGACAAGTAGCCTACAATAGACTGTCTATGGTTTTGAGCTAACGTTAGCAATCAAACAATCATAGATAGCTAAAACTCTTTTGAAATGACTGCTAGCTAAGATGCTAACGCCGTTTTGAGCTAACGTTAGCAATCAAGTAGCCTACTAGATGCTAACGGCATTTTGAGCTAACGTTAGCAATCAAACAATCATAGATAGCTAAAAAGTTTTTGAAATGACTGCTGGCTACAAGTTAACAATCAGGTTCAGGCTGTCACTTGAATGGCGTTTTGGGCTAATGTTAGCAATCAAACAAGCATAGCTAAAACTTTTTTGAAATAATTTCCATCTTCTGTTATTATTTGTAATGAGAAAAGTTTATTATTTTATGGATTTCACAAATTTCAGTATGACACGTTATGCCGTAAATCTGAGCATGCGCGACTCACAACTGCACTCGACTCACATCGGGTAGTGACAAGGCCCTTAAACCCTGTTTTCTCAATTAACTTCTCACTATGGGGGCTATGGTCCCATTTGATCACACTATTTACTGCTCAAGTTAATTTATTTCACATGACAGAGTCCTGTATTTGTGTTTTGTCTCTGTTCTCCTCACTGGATTCATTTGGGTGTGGCTCTATTGTAAAAAGGCGATGACAGTTGGTGGGTTTGTTCTCTGATGAAAACAAGCAGACACGGGACCAGTTTGTTCCCTCAGGCCGTCACTACGATCATCCGTACATAGTAGTGAAATGTTGATGTTTACCTTGTGCGGCGTTCTTGTCCTTGTTTTGAGCCGTATTTCTATTTCTGTGTATGAACTTTGAGAGCAACAAAAGGCCGGAGTCAAATTCCCTGTTATGTGTTCACACTGACTTGGCTGAGTCTGATTCTGGTGTTGGCAGGACTGCGAACCAAATTTGATCAAACCACACCGACACAGTCCTGGTGAAGCAGTGGGAAAGTCTTAAAGTGCTCATATTATGCTTTTGGGCTTTTCCCCATTGTTATATATCTTTTAGTGTGCATGTTATAGGCTTATAACTTAGAACTGTGATGTTCATACGCACAGAGTAGTCAGGATCCGGTATTGGAGACTGCACTACTCAGTATGAAACGATGTGCCCTGCAGATCATGAACTACAACGACTACCTTCAAAGTCACTGTTCCATTATCTTTAATGTGATTATTATCGCCACTGTTCATCACACCCCCAACCGGCCCCGTCAGACACCACCTAACAAGAGTCTGGGTCTGCCGAGGTTTCTTCCTAAAGGGAGTTTTTCATCGCCACTGTCGCAATAGCTACTGATAATGCTTGCTCTTGAGGGAATTACTGTAATTGTTGGGGCTTAGTAAATTATAGTGTGGTCTAGACCCACTCTATCTGTAAAGTGTCTTGAGATAACTCTGTTATGATTTGATACTATAAATAAAATTGAATTGAATTGAATTGAATTACAAAGTGAAAAAGCCCAAGTCCACCCCAGAGGGACTTACCATCTCCAACAGAAAACACTGTTCACAAACTGCTCCAAACAGCTCTATTGTAGTCCAGCCTTTACTTCAGAGACTAACGTGCATTGCTTTGTAACACACGTTATAATGCTCGCCTAGCTGCTAGCGTGGCACGCCCTCATACTCCTTACCTAGCTACTGTGCATGTCTGACTCCCAACAAAGATGGAACAGAAGTGAGATGTCTCACTCTGTAGCTAAAACAGAGAGCTCAACACACAGGGTGAAAAGAGGAGCTGCAGCAATGTGCAGTACAACAAAAATATGGTGTTTTTGGAAAATGAAACCATGCAAACCTATTCTGGTACAACCTCTATATACAATTATGAACCTGAAAATAAGCATAATATGAGCACTTTAATAAATAATACTTCAAGAGTGCTTATAGGTTAGCCCTATAATTTAACTGTACTATTATGTCTTAGATTTTTCCCTTTTACTTGTGTGATTTTCATTTTTCATGCATATTTAAGCCGAAGATCCAAGATTTCAATTGCTTCTTGTAATTGTTGTACGCACGCACACACATAGGCATTGACTTACTTGAAAATTGTCTCAGCTTTTGATGTCATGGACGATGCAGTGCCCCACTTCAGTTCTTCAGCTGCCTCCCAAAAAGCCAAGTTCTCCCCTGGGACACACACACACACACACACACACAGTACTTGAGTAAATGTACTTAGCATTCCACCACTGGCTGCATGTCTGGAGAACTTCTTTTTGTACCTCATATTCATGTATTCTGCATATAGGAACTAAATATCACCTTTCTGACATGGGAAGAACAGAAATATCACAATTTAGACTCTGCATTGCCTCAGGCCTACTGCGAGGAAGGATAAATAAAATGAAGACTTGTACAAATACCCAAGTTCCATTAACAGGCGGGAAGGTTCCTGAGACAGGGATGGGAATGCTTGTGTTGAGAGCTGTAAACACGAGCCATCCCTCAACCACGTCAGGAATGCTCAGTCGGGTTCAGCACAAGATCTTCCCAGTCCGAACTGAAAGGTGTTTAATGACATGTGGCGACATACCGCTGAACTCCTTCTTGAGGAAGACCTTGAAGTCGTCTCGGCCTCGCAGGTCGCTCAGCAGCTCGAACAAGCTGAAGGACCAGCGCTCTACTCGCATCTTAGTGGGAACTTCAACCCTGGACACAAACACAGGCTCAGTCACTCAGTGCTCAAACATGACTGGGGAAAGTATCCACATTACCAGGGTGCAATTTTCTGGTGTTTACTGTATCTAACTAATTGATTTAATTGGTTTCAGTTTTAACCACACCCTCGACCCTGTTCTGGCATATAGCATCGAAATTAAAGACTGCATAGTATTTCCACAGAATCCTTTATCACAGGGGTCTTCAAGGCTTTTTTTAACCCAGGACCCCTTAACTGAAAGAGAGACACAGCAGCCCCCCCACTATATATTCTAGAAAATGAAGTAGCATATTAATCTGGGCCTACAATTACATGTAGGACGGCCTAAAGCCTTTATAAATTACCTTTTTTGCATAGAATACTAAGCTATTAAAATAATAATTGTTGGCATGATTTTATAAATCATCTTTTATTGTTAAACATGCTTGTGGCATCCAGTGAATCCTCAGGATGAACTGTATCTGTTGATGGCTACATTAGTGACTACCTTACCTATAGGCCAGTCAGCCTATCATCAGTGGGGATTTATATTTGCTAATAATATGTTGGATTCATGTTAAGACATTTACATTTTTGAAAAAAATAAATAATTTGAAGCCCCCCCTGCAGTGACTCTGAGGGCCCCCTGTTGAAAATCTCCGCTTTATCATCATATGATATGCCACTTGGTGAAAGTTCTACACTATTTCTATCTGATAGTACTGTAGCGAAATTAAAGGAAGTGATTCCAGCGGCATATAATTCAATGCCATGCCTCAATATAACGGAGGAGTCTTTTGTTAAATGATCAAACTGATCTCTGGTAAACAGTGCTGCAGACTCACTGAGAACAACACTCAACTCTGTTGCTGCCCTAATAAAGAAGATGATGAAACAAAGGAAGTTAGCTCCATGGTTTAACTCCTAAACCTGCAAATTAATCCTCTGAGGACAAAAGACACACCGGCGAGTCCAAGCGATGTTTGACAACAGTCCTACTCAAAAAGCGATATTCAATTTTTTTTTTTATTCATATGAATATTACGCTACTTTTGTGAACCCAAGACGTTTGTGAACTCATTTCAAGAAACAAAACAATTGAGTGTAGGTATGTTTTGTTTTTTTTAGAAAGAGATTTGAGAAATATTTCCGCTTTAGGACCAATTAATCTCTTTACGCATTGCTCTGGAACAATTTTAGGCGTCACTATCCAGAAAGCTGAGTTTGTTCTGAACATTTTGATATGAAACACATGGGGATCAGGTTATACACAAATACCCTTAAAAGGAGAATTCAAGACCATATGTAAAAATGCCCATTGACCTTAGAGGGTTCAAACTAACCTCGTGGAAACTTGAAAGTAAATGGCGTTACACCAATCTGGATGAATCTCCGCAAGAGACCATGAGACCGGCAAGACAGTCTGAAGACATATAGGAATGCCCTCAGAAATACCAGAGCAGCCTATTACTCATCACTAATAGAAGAAAATAAGAACAACCCCAGGTTTCTTTCAGCACTTTAGCCAGGCTGACAGAGACTCACAGCTCTACTGAGCCGTATATTATAGCTCTGAGTAGTGACGACTTAAAGAGCTTTTTTAATCATACAATTATAACTATTAGAGATCAAATTCACCACCTCCCGCCCTCAATCTGTACCTATCTATCTCCAAACGCAGGAACCCTAGAAACAGACTTCTCAACCTTAACCAATTAACGGTAATGTTTTCTTACTGTAATCCAAGCCATCTACCTGTCTCTTAGACCCCATACCAACTAGGCTACTTAAAGAAGCTTTACTCTTGGTTGAACACTTCTTTACTAGATATGATCAATATGTCTTTATTAACAGGTTATGTACCACAGTCATTTAAAGTAGCTGTGATAAAACCCCTTCTTCAGGACACAGACTCTGATATAGATATTCTGAGATATTGGAAAATGATTCATAATTATAGCAGTTGGAATGTTGTAGCAATAAAAATAGTGGAACTATGACTACAAAATAAAAGTTGTAGCAGTTCAGGGCGTAGAGGGGCGATGCAGGGCGTAGTAGGGCGCAGCACAGCAGGGCGCCTAGCAGGACCACGGTGGCAGCTGCAACCATGATTTAGGTGCCTTTGTTGCATTTTTCATTTGTTTCGGTTAGCTTTCAACCTGCACTTTGTCAAACACTGTAAACACCTCACGTGTTTATTTTATTATTATTATTTTGGGCTCAAATTTATTACGTCTTGGGTTTTCTTGTTCTGCTTTAGTGTTTCTAATATTTTAGAAGAAGGCGAACAATAAGCATCTGACAGAGAGCGAGATGATGTGTTCTCACGTCACCCAGACCACCAGCAATGTGTGTTCAGAGCAGCTTATGGATCTGAAAGTCATCATCCATTAAATTATATAAAAGTCCATAACTTGTGTGCAATGTTGAAATTGCAGGCTAGTAAATGCACTCTTTTTGGTTCACTTCCTGTATTCTGGGTCGAATCGCGTTCTCACCTGAACTGAACAGAACTCTAGTTCACTTGGCAGCGAACCAAGAAACCTGTATCCAAGCGGACCAGAGATTGTTTGTTTTAACCGCAACAGAGTTCGTATGTGCTTTCACACCCGCCCGAACGAACCGGACTATACGACCAGGGTTAGTTTTTAAACGGACATAATGGGGTAAAAAAGCAACCTAAGAAACCGGCTCTCTTGGCTGACTATAGAACTATATCTAATCTGCCCTTTCTCTCTTACTGCTCATTTCCACTAGTTGTGGAACAGCTGCGGAACGGCTCCGCTGTGGAATGTCTCCGTGCTCCGCCGTCCGTCAAAAAACCACCGGGTCCGGATTTGTTGCGGAACGGCTGTGGCCATGACTGACAGCTGAAGTCACAAGGACCCACGAGATCTCGCGAATTCAGGTAGAATAGAACCACAAAACTAACAACAGTTTTTTTTCCCATCCAGAGGAGTAGAGGGGAAACAGCTCTGTGCTGCGTTTTCAAGGGAAATATGATCTGCCGTGAGTACGGGGTATTTTTTTTTTTCTTTTTAATTAACCGGATGTTTTATTTGGCTTCTGTGCTTGACTTCCTGTCCCGCACAATCTGAATTGTACTGAATTGCTGCGGAAAATCTAGCAAAAATAAAAACTCTGCGTATCTGCTAAGGAGGGCTGCGGGCCGCCGGGGCTGGGACGCAGTCGGAACGCAGCCCTTCCGCAATCAGTGGAAATACACACATTGACTTTAATGGAAACCAATTGACTCCGCTGCTGTTCCAGAGCCCTTCCGCAACCGGTGGAAATTGCCAGTTAGACCATTGAGAAGGTATTCTAGTCCAGGCAGTATTATTACGAAACACTCCACAAACTATGTTATGTTACTAGTTATGCAGATGATACCCAATTATATCTATTGATCAAGCCAGATGAAACCAGTCAATAAGTTAAACTTCAAGCATGCATTAAGGACACAAGAACCTGGAGGACTTTCAATTTCCTGTTGTTAAACTCAGACAAAAGAAGTTATTCTACTTGGCCCCAAACACCTACAAAGCTTATTATCTAAAGAAGCAAGACAGAAAAGGAAGCAGCTCTCACAGTCTCATGTTGAGAGTCCAGTATGTGTCATTGTCTGTTTGCCAGGGGTTGCTGGGTAGACAGGGAGCCAGGAACGGGTCATGGTTCTTGTAGGTCGTGACATACTTGGCCAGTCTGCAGAAACAGAACTATCATGAGACCAATCAGATGCACAGAGCCTCCAGCAATGTTTTAAAGAGCCCCTATTATGATTTTTTTCTGTCCTTTAGTGTGTTATATAGTTTATTTATGTATGTAATGATGTATAACGTACAAAAAACACATTTCACTCCAAATGGAGCTTTCTCTCCCACAGACGCACTTTTTCTCAACTGTCTGAAAACGCCTTGCCCACATTCCTGTTTTAAATTCATCCATTAGTGATGTCACTGTATGAGAAAGCCAGCCCAGTTTTTCATCTGTGCTACCCATAGATGCTGCCTGAGCAAGCACGCCCAGTGGCTTGTTTGACTTTGGTTGACCAATCACAGCAGAGTGGGCCAGCTGACCAATCAAATCAGACTGGGCTTTTCAGGAGGGCAGATAGTTGGAAACCGTTCCCTATCACGAAAATAGTGCACTTTATAGTGTGTTCATCATTTTGTAGTGGTGTTCGAATTGAGTGTACATACGATGGTCAGTTTTTTTACATGAGGCCTCCGTCACACAAATAACCGGTGCATCTATTGACGCGACGATGTTTTCAGTCAGTGTCCGAAATCTGGTTCGGTCATTCCCTATATAGTTTATTATTTAATAAACACTATATAGGGAATAGTGAGTGAGTGAATGAGGGGCTCTTTAACAGATCACTAAATACTGATAATCTAAAGATATTTTATTATATATTATTATCATATAATGAGGAGATACAGATAGCATAGTTATGTTAGTTAAGAAAGTTTGCATGTAATTACAAGAGAAATCTTAATTCAAGAACACCTTTAAATGAATTGTAACCCATAGAAAGGTTCCCACATAGATAAGAAACCAGAGGAACTTACGCTCCAAGGGACACGCTAGATTTGACCTTTGACCTCATGATAGCTTGTTGATAGAACACGTTCTAGAATGAAAGAGGAACAGACAAAATTGTTTTATTTCATTTAAATTGTAATTTTGTGAAAGTTTTATAAACCAAAGGATATCATCTGTGTACTTTGAAATCTGTAGACAGACACCCAGCTGAGAAAATGTCCTGCTCACTGTTTTAAATCTCAACTCACTTTACAGCTTCAAACCATCAACCATTAGCAACCATTAGATACAGGGGGCCAGGCATGGATTGGCCATCATTTGTTTGGGCTGAATTGGCTGCACTCCGGTCGAAAAACTTTATTTTTATTGTTTTATCGGATCATAGAGAGAAGAGAGATCACATGATTGGCCCACTGGTTTGTCGCTCATCTGAACACTGGCCAATCCCATTCTTCTATGGCCCACTTCCATCCTATCGTAGAGAGAGAGAGCGCATAAGGCGGCAAACTCCACAAGGTGCCGGTAGCTAGCTAAGAACACGAGATTTAAGCATGTCAGACGATGAATTTAGCACCCTTGTCTACCAGAGAGGATTTGTTAGCTGTTAGTAAGCTAATGTTAGTTGTGTATTAGCAAGCTCATACACTTGCAAACATAATACTATAGCTTTCTGATTTATCCCCATTCCACAATAACACAAGTTGCATACTGTGTACAAAATGCAGCTTTAGCTCAACTTACAGACTTAGCACTTGTTAACTATACAAGACATCTTGATGACAACCATGCTCTACCCTCAACCTTGCCATCAGGAGCCAGGCAGCCTGTTTGACTCAGTGAGTACATTATCATACTCTCTTACTCGCCACTCAGCTAAAAGAGAGTATTAGGGGCTGGAAATGCAGGGTTCAAACTTAATGTTTTGTCCACCAGCCAAATGGCTAGTGACTGTTAAAATTTTACTATTTTTGGCTGGTAAGTCAAGCAAATCTACCAGCCACTTACATATTTTATCAGCATTTGGCTGGTAGATGCTTCAAATTTTGAACCCTGCTGGTATGTACATGTGTTGAAGGGAAGTGCAAGGACGGGTGGTGTCCGGCCGATTGTGGTGGGCTGGTCTAGTTCTCAAAAGTCCAGGGCTGATTTTTTTTACCCCAGTTCAGCCCTCCGGGGTGCTATAATAAAATCGGACTGAATACCAGCATGTGTATTTTTTATCATTATTTATTAAATACTGTAACTTACCATGCGTCTGTACATGTCAATGGTGATTTTCTGAGAGACAAGAAACAAAAAATGTTTTCATGGGTACAGTTTGTTAGGCTCATATTGTTGTGAAAAGCACAAAGTGTATAGGTAGATATAATAGAGGATGGATCACAGAGGAACATTTGATGCTAACCATGGTGTTACACCTAAAGAAAGCTACTACTGTTGAAGCACAAACACATAGGTGGAAAATAACAAAAAACAGTCCCTCCAGGCTAAAGGATACTACTTATAATAATAGTAATAATACATTTTATTGTAAAAATAAATAATAATACTTTTATTTTTGTGGATCATTTTTCATTGTTTAAAAGCCATCCCAAAGTGCTACAGAGTAAAACAAGATTAAAAACAAATACTATAGCTTGCAGAGTTGTTTTTTTGTCAAAACATTTGCAGCAGTTTTTAAGACACATTAACTCAGTATTTGTAGGAACCATCTATGGTCCTGTGTAATAAAAAAAAAATCAAATAAGAGTAAAAATTGTCTAAACTTGACTTGATGAAATTCAGGGGTCATTTGAATTGACCTGGCTTCGTATAGGCCTATTTTATGCTGAAAAAAAAAGTGCATGCATGTTAAGCATATGACCAATTTATAATGACAAGCCGTTAAAAGAAATGCAGTGTCTGGTTGATTTTACAATAATTATTACAATCGCAACATCACTATTTCCTGAAGAGACTGAATAAAGAATACATGGAAAGTTTGGGAGTGTACACAAGACTGAAAATCTGGGTAAAACACTGTGTACTACTGTTTTTACACTTTACTGTCTTATTTTCATCATTGTAAGGATGTCTGTGAAAAAGAAAAAGACAGGACAAGGAAAAATGCAATGAATGAAATAGGCTCTCTTTACAGAAGAAGTACATATAGAAGGGTTGGATAAGCCATTTCTTATACAATTCAAGACACAATGATTGTGTCAGATCCCCACCAGTGCTCTCAAAGTACAGTTTTAGCCTAATTCTCGGAAACACCAGAGCAGGGGGAATGAGAGGGGGAAACGCCAGAGCAGGGGGAATGAGAGGGGGAAACACCAGAGCAGGGGGAATGAGAGGGGGAAACGCCAGATCAGGGCAAATGAGAGGGGGAAACATAGCAGAAGATATGAGTTTTTAAACCAAAACATAGCAATGTAAATGTAGCCTCACTGTCTGTGCGCTGAAAGAAAATCTAGGAAATCTGGCCCTGGCTCTGTAAATCTAAATGGGAAATAAACCAAGTGGCTCAGTCCGAGCCACCTAACACGATGCCCTGTGCTCGTGCACAGGACAGGGGAAAGGCCATGGATGTATACAGTAAACAGAAATGAAGTGGGAATGAGGGACAGTAAAAACAGGAGCACTGACGTATGCCTGTTTGAGTGTTGAGTTCAAATGTCAACAATCTTCCTCCCGAATCGCTGACTCCAACTTTAAGTGCTACTTGGAAGGAGCAGGCAGCAGAGCAGTTTGCCAAACCTAATCCAAGGAAAGTTGTCACAGCAAAATCTGCCCAAACTTGGAATAGAGTATTTCTTATTTTTATTTTACTATGAAAAATAACATCAGTGTTCCCTGAAACAGCAGCACAGTCCTCAACAATTTTACAATATTACAGAGTTTTGGCTATTGCAGAAAAATGTTTTGGCTTTGATTTACATTTTTCCATCAGTTTTGCACAAATACAGCATGACCAATGAGCTTTTGTTCTGGAGCAGATGTTAACGAGAGCAGTGTAATCACAGCATTTTCAAAGTTTGAGAACTCCCGGTTCTTGAGGCTTCCCCCAGTGTATTGCAAGCTGGTGGCCCTACATTGCCCCCCACCAGGTCTAAGCCACTGGGAATTAGTTTTTAAATCTATTTTTAAGATGTTTTTTAAACTACAGTTAGCCTACAGTGGGGCGGCTTGGTTGGAAACTTAGACGTAATCATATTTTCAAATCTCCAGTTAGCTTTTAGCAATGACTTAATGTTGGTAATGGGGCGAGTCTGTGACCCTCCTCGAAAAAAAGATACTCGCCACCGGGCTTTTCTGGGGTAAACCCTGTCACTAATTAGCAAATAATTAAGCAATTAATTCCAGCAATCCTTAGTCTCGCTTTGCCAGACCTTCCTCCACAGCGCTGCGTGGAAGGTCTGGCTAGTCCACACAGCATTCTGGGATGGGAAAAAAAACTTGCTCTGGTTTATTGGCATTTCTTTAAAACCAATCACAATCGGCGGTGCTAAGCGCCGGGTGGAACTGCGGTGCCGCTGCAAAATAGCCTCAGGAAGGAACTTGTTTTGGTGGAACATGTGTACGTTCAAAAGTAGTTTTAGTCGTGCAACAGAAAACTCCGATTGGACAGATAGTCTAGCTAGCTGTCTGGATTTACCTCATGTCCTCAGAAATACACCGGAGTTTAGAACGCCAACACAAAGGAAGAGGAAGGGGACGGACATCCGGCTGAAAATAGGGACATCCGGCGGAATTTCCGGCGACAACGGGGCAATCCCGGAAGTGGAACGTCAGTGGATATAGACTAACCGGCAATTTCCACCAGGCGCATCTATATATATATATATATATATATATATATATATATATATATATATATACCTTGTGTATGTGTTCACTAACAAGTCTTTCAGTTGAAATTGCAATCAGCAGTGTTTAAAATGCACCAGGCTGAAATCCATTCTGTTCTGAATGTGTGGTTAACAGTTTTGACAGCGGTGTGTTAGCATTTGAACAAAGTGCTGTGAATCCAAACTATTGTGCAGGTTGTGGTTAAAGCCATGGGATAAGTGTGTAGAGTTTTGAAACTGTTTTCAAGCAATGAAAAAGGAACTAGAGTTTGGTTCACATTAACTGCTGCTGTGCAGACTGTAGTTGGAGTTTTGCACTTGTGTCTCCAGTTGTGCCCACTGTCGTTTAGCAATAAAACAAAACTGTAAATGGGAATGTGTACAAAGCTCAGCCTCTAACTGGGGCTGCTGTATTATGGAAATAAAATCGTAATCAGACTGATTTTGGTCAATTACTCATTGACGTTTGGAAAGATGTTGCATTTATTGAAGTTAAAAAACAATGTAACAATTAAAAAAATCAACAGTGAAAACACCTTGAACTGTGAAATGTCCCTTTACTTAATACTTTTCCTGTTGAACTTTTTTGAATTCAGAGCACAAGACAAAATAAGAGTTCACTTTACAAAATGTAATGTGCAAAATAATTGTTTTTCGAATAATTTTTTTTGTGATCAAATTCAATTTTTTAAAAATGTTTTTCAGTTAATTGCACAGCACTGACGCTAATTGTTACTTGTTTTGGATGTGGTAAAAAGTAAAAGGAAAGGAAAGGAAAGAAAAGGAAAGAGCACTGAAGAGGAGTCATAGCATCAGAGAGGGTCAGGGAGGTTTCTCTCTCTAAGTGGATATCAGCAGTATTACTCTCCATGTTAAGCTTCTGTAAGACCATCTGACCTCAATCTCTCCTGTGTGTGTGTGTGTGTGTGTGTGTGTGTGTGTGTGTGTGTGTGTGTGTGTGTGTGTGTGTGTGTGTGTGTGTGTGTGTGTGTGTGTGTGTGTGTGTGTGTGTGTGTGTGTGTGTGTGTGTGTGTGTGTGTGTACTGACCTGTTACCTCATCTGCGTTGGGATCAATAAGACGCTCTGGACCGAAGTCCATAGCACTGTGAGTACGACGCTGGACATGCACAGGACAGATTAATATATAATAAATATAATAAATGTAAAGCAGTACAAGTATAATAATTACATCTTTCTGCTGCTACTTTACATATAGTTAATATGCATTAAGTTTATATGTACATGCATACAGTTCTGAATATATGGAATGAAACTTGACTATATGGAATGAAAGTTAGGATATATGGAATACGAGTTTGAACATATGGAATGAAACTTATTAAATTAAATCTGACATTATCTATATATATATATATATATATATATATATATATATATATATATATATATATAAATATATGAGCTTCATGAGGTAGTCACCTGAAATGGTTTTCACAAGCAAAGGGTGGCTACTTTGAAGAATCTAAAATATAAGACATGTTTTCAGTTATTTCACACTTTTTTGTTAAGTACATAATTCCATATGTGTTCATTCATAGTTTTGATGCCTTCAGTGAGAATCTACAATGTAAATAGTCATGAAAATAAAAAGGAAACGCATTGAATGAGAAGATGTGTCCAAACTTTTGGCCTGTACTGTATATGTATATATATATATATATATATATATATATATATATATAATGTCAGATTTCATTTAATACAAAAAACTGGATATATAAATATATATATATATATATTTAATATATATAGTTTCATTATATTCAAAAGCAAATTCAATATATACAGATATGGATTCAATATATTCCGACTTTCATTCAAATTCAAGTTTCATTCTACAGTATATATTTAAGTTTAATTCAATATACTCAGACTTTCATTCCATATATTCAAACTTCACACACACACACACACACACACACACACACACACACACACACACACACACACACACATATATACTGTATATATCACACACACACAGAGTCACACATACTGACCGGTGGTCTGTTCACAATCCAGTAAGCCCTCTCCTGGCAGTCAAACACCACACGATCCGGCTTCTTCCTCTCCTTACCAGCCCTGACACACACACACACACACACACACACACACACACACACACACACACACACACACACACACACAAAGAATGTAAAGCGTATCAAGAGGAACTGATATCTGAGATCTAAAACCTAACTTATGAAAGTGCTCATTGGGTTCACAGATTACTTGATTGAACTGGTTATACTGGTCTGCAAGCAGGGGTGGGTTAACCTCTCTAATATATTATACATTAATAGATACATATACGTATATTGTCACATATGTATGTAGGAAAATATATACACAAGACTCTTTTTTGGAACTAACCAAAATGTGTCCACAGCACAGAGTATAGAAAATCTCAACTTTTGGTATTGGTACCGATCGCATTGGCACTTGTATTGAAAATTGTAAAGATCTAGCCCTACACTGATGTTACTAGGTCTAAAGTTATGTGCTTGGAAAATATTAATGAACTACACACGGTGGCTACACTATAGGTACAAAAAAAATTAAACTACCCTACGGCTCCGATGGCTGTATTCACTACATTGACGGCTGCTGTATAATAATGCGGCAGGCCGCGGAGGGAGGTGGATAGGTGGGCGTTACTGTAACATACAGGACTTTCAAGCCAGAGAGCAGAGTTCGCTTCCTGGGGAAAACTGAAGTCTTTCACCCAGCAAATGCGTGTTCCTCTTTCAAACCACAATCTTTTTCCTAAACTTAACTAGCTAGTCGTTTTGGTGCCTAATCTTAACTTTCGTCGCGGCAAAACGTTCATATTTTGTGGACTAAATTTAACTGTAATCTCCGCCAAAAATGACCGGTAGCTTGTGGTGCTGTGTACCCGGCTCAAAGTCACCTATTTTCGGGTAACTGAACCACCAACTACAGCTGATACAACGGTGGTCTGTAGCTGGCGTCACGAAGCTCTGTAGCGGCTTAAACAACTAGCAGCTACTGCTCGGCATCATGGAGCTCATAGCCAGCTGGTGTCATGTGACCAGCCAGCGGTCTCCTAATTTTGTCGGATATCACACGTTTTGGTGTGCATACATTTTCATATGATATCACATGGACCCGAATGTGGAGAGCACAAGAACTGTGACTGGTCAGCATGGATGCTGGTGGGGATGTTGGGAGTCAAGACATCACAACACAAGCTGAAGAAAGCCCCAGTAACACACATGTAAAGCCGGTTACACACCGAAGAGACGACACGTAATACGTCTCCATAACAGCAGGCGGCGCTAATCTGTATTGTTGCCGAAAAAATGAAAACCGGCAGCTGATTGGACGAACCCACGTTACGGCTTGATCACGTATTTTATGATATATCTGTCTGGTGTTGTGGTGCTGTTTGTAACGGATCAAGTCCCGAGTTTGAACAATAACTCAAAACCTGTAGATATCTATTGGTGGATTCCATTATTTGGTAAAAAATGTCAACTTAAAGATTCCCTCCAGACATGTTTTAAGACAAAAAAGTTACCTTGTAACACATGCATCCTTGAAATAAAATCTCTTCCTTCTGAGGTACTGAGTGTAATGGTTTCACCTACTTGTACTGCTCAGTGGACTGCATCACGATGAAGTCCCACTTGTGGTTGAGCCATTCATGGAGGTGGTTGTAATGTGCCTTTAAAACACAGAAACAGAGACGACACGGAGCAACAAGATGTAAACTCACTCCTCATCTCTTTATGGAGAACCAAAGCGATGCTACAGTAAGAAGAAAGACTCAAGATAATTAAAAAGAGACGGGAGAAACCATGTTTCCAGCCACATGTTTTTATGCAAATTAAGTAAAATCAAATTAAAAATGCCTTATGGAAACAGTCAAATTTAATTGAATTTCATGAACTAATTTCCTCTTTCTTTGCAGACGGTTTCAACAAAGACAGATAGAAGTGGACCAACCAATTCAATTTCATTTACCAGAGAAATAAGACGGCTAGTTTTGATAGCACCGTGCAGCTGCATCATCATAGCGATGTTTTGATAGCGTCGTTGTCATATTATAGCTTGATATATCTCTATCAGCTGGCACATAAGCACTATTACAACTTGTGCAACATTACTCATTTGTAGGTAGACAGCACGATCCATTTTGGCTAGCAAACTTTGTTCCCAAATGTTTGCTTGAATGTTGTGCGATTCAGTGGGAAAATAAATGGAAACCTCATAAAATGTATCTGTGTCTATACAGTACAGGCCAAAAGTTTGGACACAACTTCTCATTCAATGAGTTTTCTTTATTTTCATGACTATTTACATTGTAGATTCTCACTGAAGGCATCAAAACTATGAATGAACACATGGAATTATGTACTTAACAAAAATGTGTGAAATAACTGAAAACATGTCTTATATTTTAGATCCCTCAAAGTAGCCACCCTTTGTTTTTTTGATAACTCTGCAAACCCTTGGTGTTCTCTCAATGAGCTTCATGAGGTAGTCACCTGAAATGGTTTTCACTTCACAGGTGTGATTTGTCAGGGTTAATTAGTGGAATTTGTTCCCTTATTAATAAAAAAGCAAAGGGTGGCTACTTTGAAGAATCTAAAATATAAGACATGTTTTCAGTTATTTCACACTTTTTTGTTAAGTACATAATTCCATATGTGTTCATTCATAGTTTTGATGCCTTCAGTGAGAATCTACAATGTAAATAGTCATGAAAATAAAATCGAAACACATTGAATGAGAAGGTGTGTCCAAACTTTTGGCTTGTACTGGTATGTATCTATTCGATATACCAGCAGGTGACGTCATTACGCACAGGTTCGCTTTAAAGCCGTTGGATGGAAACACACTTTCACTGGCTTTATTCCCATGAATGTTTTTAGAGAACTTCAAATAATTAAATTGACCAGTCGATGGAAACATAGCTAGAGACTAGATTCCAGTAGAAACAATGAACCTCGGTTCAAAGTCGACATGAAATATTGTGGAACAAGGTACAAACCAAACAAAGACAGACTACTGTTAGACAGGTGGAGGCCTAGTAGTCTTTGTGGAGACTACAAGCTTCTAGCTCAAGTTTATGCAAATAGACTGAAGGAAGGACTGGGAAAGATAATAGATGAATCTGGGAGACATATTCATAATCATACTCGCTTAGTCTGAGATATACTTGACTATAAGTCTCTGACGCTACAGGATAGCTTCATTCTTTTCTAAGATCGCCAAAGGGGTCCAATCAGGCCCACTGGATGACTTTCCAAAGTGTTAAAATAGCAGGGCAGTAATAGTACAATTCCAAATTTACCACTTTAATCTCAGAGAATACCCAAGTTCTTTCATACTTCAGTCTTTTTCTCTGAATATTACCCCTCTCTCTCCCGTGTCGGTACCGTTATTATTTTTCCTACATTGGGCCTTAGAGCGCTGTCGGAGCAGAAGCAACTTGCGTTTGCCAACATCAAGCTGACAAGAAACTCTATGGCAGATAAAGTTTCTGATCTTTCTGGATTGGTTTACCGGACTGGCCCACTTGTAATCAAATTAGGGGGGATGTGGCCCATGACCTAAAATGAATTTGACACCCCTGGATTAAAGCCTGTGATACTTTGGAACAGATTTTTTTTACTTAAAGTCCTGAAAATGTTTGAGACACCACTTTCATTGGATACCCAGCAATACACCTACACACACACACACACACACACACACACACACACAGATTTTTATACGTGTGCACAGACCTGTTCGTAGGGTTCCAGCATGCCTTTCTTGCGTATGTTCCTCTTTGCCAGGTAAATGGCTAAAGTCAGAAGGAAACTAAATCAGAACTCATGAGCCATCACACATAAATGTATTCATTAAAATGAATTCATTAAAATTAAACAGTTCCATAGAGTAAACGCTATGGAGATGTAGGATCATTTAAAATTGAAAAAGAATATATCTTTCTTACGACTCCACAGCTGTCTGATTTACATTTTAGTTAGTTAGTATATTTTAGTTTAGCTTTATCTCATCTTTGTCATGCTCCCCAACTCGTCCCTTCTTCTAAAACAATGCAAGTAGTTCTTCCCCGTGGGCCTGGTGACTCAACAGTCATCAGATTTTTATCTTTATTTAAATTGCTGAAGCTGAACTGATTTTCCTGTTCTAATCAACCCCCCACCCCCGCGTCGAACATTAAACATTCAAACACAGAACATGTATCACATTAGCTAGCAAGTTTAAATCATAAAAAAACCATTCCAATAAAAAAAGAACATCAGTACTTTCCTGTAAACTGAAATGTCTGATCTGCCTCAGTTCAACAGCAGCATCTACATATTACACCTTCTACCATCATGTTAAATAAAGTGATACAAAATAAATGTAAAAGCAATTGAAAATAGGACATTTCTGTAAATATAATAATAAAAAGAGGAGTAGAAATGTTACACCAAATGTTACACCAAACATAACAAAATGTTCACATCTGATAAATCGCCGTCTTCGTGATTGGCTAATCGCATTCTTTCAAATTGGGATTTCGATTTGAAATTCAGCCCTACCCCCACCCCATGTGACACATGCTGTACCCACCATAATCAGAGTCCTCCGCAACCCATTTCTGTGTAGGCCAGAAGTATGGGGTCTGGAAAAGGTTTACATTGGACAGACAGTGTTAGTGTATTAGTTCTCACAGATCTATGACAGTGGCAGTATCACAGTAACACCTGAATACAATGTTCATATACACACAGATTATTGGCTGCCCCCAAAACCCACCCTAACAGAACTCCACATCTTTGGAGTGATAGCTTAATTTGGTTTTGGAAATACTTTCCTTAACTGGATCAAAGTATTACATCTCAACCCTACAGCTGTGGTTCTGACAAATGAAGTGGTGTCTGAGCCCTTCAATATTGCAAGAGGTTGCCCCCAATGGTCACCTCTACCACCACTTCAGTTCACACTAGCTATTGAACCCAGTAGCAATAGCAATTAGATCTAATAGGCGAATACAGGAGATTACAACTGGCAACAGAGATCTTAGTATAGACGTCATTAATATTCTTAAAACAATACGTGTGGCTGTGGTGAGCAACATGATGATTGTTCATTGTTTGATAAACACCGTTATTTTAAAAAATAAAAATGAGAATTTAACAAAAACAATATAGAATCATCCGCTAATCTTGATATTTGAGCAGTTGTATTCATATTTGAAATTCTGCAGTTCCCAGAAAAAAAAAAATAAAACACCCCAAATGACTCCAAAGGGCTAGACGCGAGTCCCGAGAGCAGGGCCTGAAGTTAACTTTTTTGACTCCAGCCACTGTGGCAGGTGGGTTTTTAAATCCACCTGTCACAGTGAATTTTTACCAGCCAGTTTTGTTTCGCCTCATAAAGGTGAAAAACAGGACTTGCTGTGTCTCTATGATCCTATCCTGTCCTACTCATGGTAGCCTACTACTGATAATCCTGCATAGGGAATACACATAGACAGTGAAAGTTGCATGTGGGACTGCTGGGATTGTCGCGAGTAATGAAAATGCAATAGGGGGCCCCGGGTGTCAATCAATGTCTTCCAGTGATGCGGACCCCTGATTGGCTACCTGCCAATATGTGTAGATTGACAGTGTTACCCGCCAATTGCAAAATTCACCCGCATTTGGCTGGTGGTTGGGTTTTAATTTCAGGCCCTGCCCGAGAGCGTCAAAAAGTGACCCCAAGAGTCCTGACCCACAGTGCGTCTAAATATGACGCTAAAGGAGACTTTCTTCGTCGATGACAAGCGCCAAAGGCACCTGACCAAGCGTCGCTTTTTGAGGCGCTGGCAGTGAGGATGTGTTGAAGATTTAGCTTTACCTGGAAGCGGTAGAGGCTGGTGTCGTTGCACATCACCAGCTTCTTGTGATTCTGCAGGGGGTAGATGTAGCCGTAGGCCACTAACATGGTGCCAAAGACCTCAGCCTCTGGAACACACCGGGTGAGGAAATGAATGGATGAGGCCGTAAATAACGCGTGGATGTGTTTTCTTTTTAAAATGATGGAAATGTGCGGAGTAATGTCAAGTAGTAACCCTGTTTTATAGTGATGTACCTTCTGTAGTGGTCTTCATCTTGTTGGTAATCCATGTAATGATGTCCTTGCCTGCGTGGAAACAGATACAAGCTGAAACACTGCACAGAAACACAGAGAAACGCACACACACACACACACACACACCTACAAACACACACACACACACACACACACACACACACCTACAAACAACACACACACACACACACACACACACACACACGGCCCCCACGAGGCTGTGCAGACCCCACAAGGATACTGTAGTCCCCGGTTTTTGGACCCCACAAATATAGTAAAACAGGTATATACACACACACACACACACACACAAGTGTGGCATACATCGCTGTAGAAATACTTCATTTTAAAAGTCCTGCATTCAAAGTGTTACTGAAGTAAAAGTACAGAATTATGATCAGTTATGGTGACAATTATGATGTCTATTGCTTGTTCCAGCCCACAGCAACTTGAAAAAATGCATACAGTAATAAGGCATGAAATGCTAAATCGGCCCACCCACATGCACTAGGGCTGGGTATCGCCACAGATTTCCCAATTCGATTTGGTTCTCATTCACAAGGTCCCAATTCTATGTCCGATTCAACATTGATGGGGATATTTCAGTTGCAAAACCTATTTAGCTTGGATATGAAAGAGATTCTACAATTGTACATATTCCCTCTAACCTGCAGGTGCATTGTTAAAAGCAGGGTGCGATTTTTGAAAAAAGCAGAGGGGGATGTTTTTTGCTCATGCACAAAAAAACAAACCATGCAAGCATTAAATCCCCTTTTGATTGATATAGTTCTACTCGGCCAGCCATGCCAAAACACTATGAAACTCTCTAAAACTTAAGATGTGCTTGAATTAACTTAAAATGAATAATTATAACTTTGAGCAATGTAATTCTTAAAAGGTCCCATGGCATGAAAATGTCATTTTATGAGGTTTTTTAACATTAATATACGTTCCCCCAGCCTGCCTTTGGTCCCCCAGTGGCTAGAAATGGTGATAGGTGTAAACCGAGCCCTGGGTATCCTGCTCTGCCTTTGAGAAAATGAAAGCTCAGATGGGCCGATCTGGAATCTTCTCCTTATGAGGTCATAAGGGGAAAGGTTACCTCCCCTTTCTTTGCTTTGCCCGCCCATGAGAAAGAGAGAGACATCATGGCTTGCAATGGAGTGAAGTGGCAGTTGGTCAAGGCCACACCCCCCCCCCCCCCCCTTGCCCCCCCCCCCCCCCCCCCCCCCCTCCTCCTCCTCAATAGCATTTAAAGCTACAGACACATAAATGGCCCGTCCTAAGGAAAGCTCATTGTGGGACTGGCTCTAGTGGCTGTAATTCTGCACCAAGGTGGAATTTCGGGAAAGAGACTTAAGATACAGTATTAGGGGACCACTAAGGCCTATATAAAAGAGACTTCAGATACAGTATTAGGGGACCACTAAGGTCTATATAAAAGAGACTTCAGATACAGTATTAGGGGACCACTAAGGTCTATATAAAAGAGACTTCAGATACATTATTAGGGGACCACTAAGGTCTATATAAAAGAGACTTCAGATACAGTATTAGGGGACCACTAAGGTCTATATAAAAGAGACTTCAGATACAGTATTAGGGGACCACTAAGGCCTATATAAAAGAGACTTCAGATACATTATTAGGGGACCACTAAGGTCTATATAAAAGAGACTTCAGATACATTATTAGGGGACCACTAAGGTCTATATAAAAGAGACTTCAGATACAGTATTAGGGGACCACTAAGGCCTATATAAAAGAGACTTCAGATGCAGTATTAGGGGACCAATAAGGTCTCTATACAAGCATCCAAAAAGCAGCATGTATTAGCACCTTTAAATAATGCAGAAGCATAATTTGAGCATGAGAATGACAAAGCTAATTCAGAAGACACAAGCTCGAGGTCAAAAGAGCAGATGGTTGCACACAGCTATGTCACATTAACTACAAGATGGTGATAGCCATTGGTGATTAATGTGCTGAATAACTGTGTTTGGCAATCTTGAAAAATATCAAGTTTGAATATATATATTTTTTGCAAGAGTTGTGGTGGTGGTAGTTCTACCAACTTCCATTTACAAGCAAAGTGACCATCATGACATTCCCAGTTCAATTTTAGTCTACTAACAACTACTCAACGCGCTTTAACATAGAACAGGAGCCAATATATTCATGCTGACCTTTCCCTCACTGCTCTTGGATTGGATTAAAAAGCCACTTTGGCTCCTGAATCACTGTCCACATCTCATCCAATTGTGGGCTGCCTTATTTAGCCCGTGTTGACAGCTTAGACAGCAGGGCAAACTGTTAGTGTCTTCACGCAGTCTGTGCTTGAAATTATGGAATGACACCCTGATTTTGCTATAGCACCCTAAGCTGATAGCACGCATATCGTAAAAAAAACTATAATATTCTGTCATTCCTTGGGACAAATATGTACTAGATTAACTTCAAACAACTGAATACTTTTAGAGTCCAGGAACTTTCTCAGGCTTTGTGAATGTGTGTGTTTGTGTGTCTCAGTCTCACCAGTGATGACATGTGGGATGGTAGTGACGTTGAGTTTCTGGTCTGAGCCCTTGACGCCACTTTTTTGGTCCTGCATCTCCACCACTATGGCTTCCAGCTGAAAACAGGACAGCAAATGTCCATGTAGCATTCAGGAAAAGAGAGGCATCAGCCACTACGTAGGTAAACACTGGTAAAATGCACGAAGAAACAAGTATTGTTGATACATGAATGTAAAGATATCCACGTAAAAAAATCTGTTTCTGATGAACACACATTTTTTTACATATGCTATGTAATAGAAATCCATTAATATGTATATTTTACATAGTTGTACTATATACAGTACAGGCCAAAAGTTTGGACACACCTTCTCATTCAAATGCATTTCCTTTTATTTTCATGACTATTTACTTTGTAGATTCTCACTGAAGGCATCAAAACTATGAATGAACACATATGGAATTATGTACTTAACAAAAAAGTGTGAAATAACTGAAAACATGTCTTATATTTTTGATTCTTTAAAGTAGCCTCCCTTTGCTTTTTTATTAATAAGGAAAACAATTCCACTAATTAACCCTGACAAAGCACACCTGTGAAGTGAAAACCATTTCAGGTGACTACCTCATGAAGCTCATTGAGAGAACACCAAGGGTTTGCAGAGTTATCAAAAAAAGCAAAGGGTGGCTACTTTGAGGAATCTAAAATATAAGAACTGTTTTCAGTTATTTCACACTTTTTTGTTAAGTACATAATTCCATATGTGTTCATTCATAGTTTTGATGCCTTCAGTGAGAATCTACAATGTAAATAGTCATGAAAATAAAGAAACACATTGAATGAGAAGGTGTGTCCAAACTTTTGGCCTGTACTGTATATATATATATATATATATATATATATATATATATATATATATATATATATATATATATATTTATTTATTTATTTATTTATTTATTTTTTTCGATCGTCATCATGATATTAACTGGCACCATAAACACATTGTAAAGACACTTTGTGTTAGTTGAAAGAAAATATCAGCAGAAAACTGCACTTTTAAATGTAACTGTCATTCTTTTTTTAGTGCTGCCTTTTATATTCAATTTAATGTTCAATAAAAGAATGATGGAAATGATTTCCTTTCATTTGTTTTAAATTCTACAAGAATTTTGTTGTATTTTAACAGAATACTGAAAGCAGCAGAACTGAGAACACTTTAATATCTGTTTATCGCAAGCAATATTGTTATCATGATATTCCATAACATTACCGCATAGTGCATATTGTCCTCATATCGTACATCAATAGTATATATACTTATATATAAATATATATATAGGTCATTTATCTGTAGCCAATCAGATGGAACAGCCGGTGTTCTGTTATCTTGGGTTAGGTTTGGGATAAAACGTGGGGTCCGGAATGGACGCCACGAGGGTTGGGGTTTGGGTTTGAAATATATCTTTACCTCCACCAAGGAGGGTATGTTTTTGTTTGTTTGTTTGATGGTTTTCTGTCAGTGGGATTACGGAAAAACTACTGGCCTGATTTTCAATAAACTTGGTGGAAAGGTCTAGCATTGGCCACGGAAGTTAAGTGTGGAAATTATTTTTCACTTGCATAATTAACATTGGTCGTACACTTGATTAGAACACTTCCAATTCATTTCTATGGAATCAGCCGTGCAATGCATTCAGGTAGCGTTGCGGAGACTTTGGAGAAACCGGGCGTCGAGTCGCCTCTCAAAAACGGACGAAAATCTTTTAAACTGTTTAAATGTTTTCAGAAACACGTTTCGTGAACTATTTTCGTAAAGTAAATCGTATTCCGAACGAGCCGCCATGTTGGTCTGTTTTGAAATCCGGGAGCAGCCAGACCCCACGTGACGCGTTCGTCCAATCGGCTGCAGCCATCGTGGTTGTAAAAGGGTGGAGAATGTTTTCTTTGCTTGTCATTGGTCAGTGCAGAGAAACATGGTGGCGAGCCCACTATGGTGTGCAGTGCTGTGGAAGCGGAGCGATCCCATCCGCCAAAACAACGCGTATATGGACACGTACCATTAGTTTTATAGCGCAGGTGCCATTCTTTGCCTCTCCCTATGTTTTGTTTCACGCTCGCAGTTGCCTGTACAACTCTCCATTGTTGAATTGGTGCTCGAAGATTAATATCTACAACTAAAACTACTGGCCCAATGTTTTAACTTGGGAGGGAAAGGCCTAGCATTGGCCAAGGAAGAACAGGGTATCATTTTTCACTTGCATAATCAACATTGGTTGGGATCCCACGAAACAACATGGGCAGATTTAACAAAGAAAAAAGGACATGTAATACCTGCGCGTGTGAAATTATATAATTTGCTCGTGAGCATGTTTTTTACATTAACCTGACGCCATAGTCTTCCCCCTTTCCCAAAGACAAACACAGCGTTTTTTCTGTTAAAGTGTTGGTCCGGTCCTTTTGTCCTGTTCTTTGACTCGACGTGTTAGTTAGTGATATTGAGGAGCCTATCAGGTGAGGTCATGTTATACTGCTAAACCGTGCGCTATATTTCCATTACAGTGACAGCTGGCAGCAAAGCAGCAAAGCTAATTGGCTTTCAAGTAGAATTAGAGATGATCTTTAACAAGCTCCTGCTCTTCTGGTGGCAAACAAATCATGTCTACATCTCGCTGAAATAAGAATTTACCTAATGAGATCTCTCATGTAACTGGAAAAGGGAAAACAATTTTTTATTTCTGACATATTGAGTCAGGGAAAAGTTACTGTGAGAAATACATTTTTGTTTTTCTTGTTGCTGTTTTCACAGAGTATGTGCTTTATATGTTTTGAATGCAATAGAAGCAAATGTCAGTGTAATCTAGAAATGGGAAGTCTAACTTAACTTCAGAATAACTTTACCAATTCAAATATCTGTAATCTTTTAAACATGTCCACATTTCTGATTAAATTCAGGATAAACTATTATGGATAAAAAAGAAACACCAAGCACTAAATAAAAACCAATAATGATGATGATAATATCCACCCACCTTTTTCAAGCAGTGTATGCGTGGCTGGAAATGTTGTCCCCGGTCGGGACGGGCTGTTCTAATTGTCATATCTGCAGACGGATGAAGGCCAAATCAAATGTGAAAGTTAAAATCCTGGTGTGAAATGTGTTATAATATCTATAGTTCCTGACAGAGAAGTGTGTGCATGTAGTGGACTTGAACACACTCCCCCCTGTGTGGGGATTGTAAGACAGGATGGGAAGTCAAGATTTAGCCACCAATCAGCTGTAGGGAGCCTCTGCCACCAGCAGTCACAGAGAAAAGCCTGTCTGGCTGGATCTTAAATTAACTACTGTCAAAAGAGAGGCATTATAGACCCCGTGTCAGAGCTGGATCCTTTGGTGTAGCTGCCTGTGTATGGAAGCTAAAGTGTGTCACAATCAGAGCTGGCCGATACGGAGAAAATCAAATATCACAATATTTTTGACCAAATACATCACTGTCGATATTGTATTGTATATTGTAGGTTGGTGCTTTCACAAAATATTAACACAATGAGAGTTTTGATAAATAATCACCAATGATGTGGATGCAATAGCTGTGTTGGAAACCGTTCCCTCATTCCCTCCCTCACTATTCCCTATATATAGTGTTTATTAAATAGTGAACTATACAGGGAACAACCGAACCAAATTTCAGACACTATCACTGAAAACATCGTAGCGTCAGTAGATGCGCCGGTTATTTCTGTGATGGAGGCCCAGCATCATGTAAACACACCGATACAAAAATACTTCTAATACTTCCCTGAAACAAAACGATCACCCAGGAGGAAAGTAGAAGGTTGTGTATTTTAGTATGTTGCGTGTTACATTTCCATTGTTTAGAAACTAAAGCCCGCTCCATTTTTCCTTTTCAGTTCCTTTTCAGTTCCTTTTCCATTCTGCTTCTTCTTCTCTGCCGGGAAAACGCGGCCACGTTACATTGTGTTATGCGGGAGTAAAATGTAGGGTATATCGTCTATACACTCAAATTAGCTGTGCATTGTGGGTATTTAATAGTGGATTATATAGTGAATGAAATTAACCGCAGAGAATTGGAACACTAAACAGTGCACTATTTCCGTGATAGAGAACAGTTTCAAACACAGCTAACACAGACCTTTCTTTTTGATGTTGCTTTTCTTTAAATAATTGTTAATTTCTTATACTGAAGTTGCATTGTTGAAACTGTATGACAATCTATATAAGCATATAAAGAGAATTAAAAAGTAAGAGTGGTGGGACCGGCCTGTTCTGGGAATGGCAAGGATTGCGGGTGGATTACGTGTATAGAGCAATGGCTTATTCATTCATTATCCCATACTAGCAGCCTAAAATCTCGTATTTTATCTGCTTTTATATTTTTAACTGCACTTTAATGTTTAATTTCTTTTATTCTCGTATTTTATCTGTTTTTAATTTTTTTATCGTTTTTATGTAAAGCACTTTGAATTGCCCTGTTGCTGAAATGTGCTATAAAAATAAAGCTGTCTTGCCTTGCCTAATGACTAAGTGGGTAACAGCTTGTAAGTCTGGTAAGATCAGAAAATGACATCAATTTACTGTAATGCAGCCTTTAAAACCAGGAAAAGACAACACTTGTGACATATCACGATAGCCAACATTTAAGACGATATCTAGCCTCATATATCGATGTGGATATATCATCGATATGTTGGCCAGCCCTAGTTACAATTACCAAACACTATATTGGTTGTTTAATTATTGAAGATATTAAAATACAAGGAATCAATTATTTATTTTTTGCATTTTAAGTATGCAATGTATTGTAAAAAACAGAATTGGGTAAAAGGTAGGGCTCAAACGCTTCCTCAAGTAATTTGATTATGTTAACGTTATCATTTAAGTAAAAATCAATATGACTTTCTAGTTAAGATGAGAGCTCGTCCACCAAGTCCGGCGGGGGTCCCCTGGTTTCTTTCAGACTTGGCGGACGAGGGAACTCCGGCCTGATGTATCCGGTACCTTCTTTGTGACCTCTGTTGCTCGGGTGGTTTGGATCTTTAAAGTGCCCCTATTATGCTTTTTGGGATTTTTCTCGTCTTTTAGTGAGTTATATAGTTTTTGGTGTATGTAACAGATGTATAAAGTACAAAAAAAACACTAAAAAACATACAATGGAGATTTCTCATTCACAGACAGCACTTTTTCTCAACTGCGTTAAAACGGTTCGCCCACATTCCTGTTTGAAATTAGTGATCAGTCACTGAGTGAGAAAGCCAGCCCAGTTTTTCATATGCGCTGCCCATTGGTACTGCTTGAGCAAGCGCAGCCCGCCCAGTGGCTTGTTTTAATTTGGTTGACCAATCACAACAGAGTGGGCCAGCTGACCGATCAGAGCAGACTGGGCTTTTCAGGAAGGCGGGCCAAGGCAGATGCTAGATTGCACCTGATACATGTTTCGACATCAACACACGCATACTGCACAGGATTTAACACTAGGGCTTCAACACAAGTCAGCTGATGGTTATTTGAACCCTGCTACAACGGTATCCATTATGGGAGTTTTTAGTGTTAAACACCTTCGCTGCCGGTTAGAATCTTTTATATATGTCAATGGTTAGAATGCTTCAGTTCACGGATGAGTTTACCCGTTCAAGTTTATTCACGTTACGTTTAGTAACGTTTATTCATGTTATTGTAATAAAATAGTTGCAGTTTCCCCAACATAATTACGTTTTTCTTGATTAGATTTTTATTTGTAGCTGACCAGTTAGCTAGTGAGCCAGCAAGCTAACAGTAGCCAGCAGCTAAAACACAAAATATTTCACATATCAATGCCACCTTTTGGATGGTTTCAACACTGGGGCGGACGGGATTTGTTGTAACGCTAGCAAGCTAGCTACTAAACGAGGCTGAGAGACGGGTGTGGGTGGGGATTTTCGGGGGAATCTCTGCGACAGCGAGCCAGGACGTTCGATGCCTGTTGTGCAGCAGCAGAACATCTCCCAGCTGCCCGGAATTATCTCCTCTTCACTTTTCAGTAATCTTAACTTTTCGTTTTGGTGCTTAACCCACCTTTTGTCGGGTTAATTTAGCTAACCGTAAAGACAGCTAAACGCGAAGGGGGGCGAAATTCGTCAGGGAGGAGATTTTCGGCACATACACCGGTAGCGCTACAGAGATGTAGCTACCGCTATGGATGGCCACTGTTGTGACTCGGTGCTGGGTCTGATATGGTCTGTTTCCCGACGTTTAATTAAATTGGCGTTAGCGTCGTAAGCACCATGCACTGGAGATAAGTTCTGGCCGGGGTTGCTGTAATGAAAGTAGTTGGCTGATAGCTGACTGGTGGCTAACCGTAACTAGCTAGCTATATGTCCCGGGGCTGTTGTCAGCTGTCATCCCGACTGAGTCTCTCTGCGCCGGGGGAGTGAGGCAGACAGACCGGGGTGTGCTACTTTGGCTAAATTAGCATTAGATTAATCGTCTATTTACAGCTAACGTTAACATTACTAGTGAAGTTATTCGTGGGTTAACTTAGTCCTGTTAGCTGTGGTCGAAACAGTCATACTAAAAATAACTGTATATGTATGTGTGTTGAACGATGTTGTAACCTCATAATGTTACCCACAAAGCTTTAGCATCAACATTAGCACATTGTAGTAACGTCAAGCTAGTATCGATATTGAACTTTCAAAATAGATAAGATCTCTGTTGTATTACTGTGATAAAAAGTGGGATGTAATTAATCACAAAATGATCCTGAATGGCAAAAAAAGCAGTATTACGGTTACAAGCATTTTTTTCTGCGACATTGTATGATTTACAATTACTCCTGAACGTATCATCTTGGTGCCAGTGTTCTGACGGAAGTTAGAGTAACTGGAGGGTGAAAGGTTATATGACGCCACTGACGGGCGACTAAAGGAAACGTGCCGTGTCTGAAAATAAAATAACCAATTTCTCTGGGTTTGACATTTGGTGGAAACATTTGGGATAGTGTAAGAACACAACTCATAGGTATGGTCATTTTTAGACATTTTAAAGCAGAAATGTTACATATTGTACCTTTAATGTAAAGGTCTGAATGGAACCCATAGGCTACCCATGGGCATTAATACATAGAGGCAGGAAGAAGTGCTTTAAACCAGCATTTATTAATTAGCCTATTATTGCAGAGATGGGGTTTGGGGCTGGGTCCGTGGGACTGTTTCTGGGGGTTCACTTTTTTATTTTACCTACCTTTTGTCTTCTGCATTCTCCTTACCCTTGTTCTTCCCTCAGACTCATCCCCCAGAAACAGTCCCACTGACTCGGCCCCAATCCCCATCTCTGCAATAATAATACTTGTTTAATACACTCAATAATCAATACTGGTTTAAAGCACTTCTTCCTGCCTCTATGTATTAATGCTCATGGGTAGCCTAAATGGGTTCCATTCAGTCCTTTACATTAAGTCTTTTACTGTTATATGTCAACAAGACATTTTCACCTGGCTATACCCAATGTTTAGATCTGTTGTGCTATTTATGCAAATGACCACATACGTAATTATATATATTATGATCCGTTTATTATGAATGCTATAATGTAGCTAATGTTACAGAACGTTATACTTCTTACATGGGAAACTACTCGTACATATTAACTTTCATTTAACGTTGCTAGTGAAGTTAAAAAGGTGCAGTACCATCCATACTAAATACAGGCTCAGTGACCACCAACTGGGTCAGACAGAGATGCACTTCCTCCTCCACTGGGAAAAACTATCTTCTGTAAGAGATTTACACCTTGGAAAAATAGCCCAAAAAATAAAACTTCCCAAAGTTAACAACAGAAGAGAAGCTGGTAGTTCTCCTAGGAGAGGGGACAGCAGCTCTACTGACAGCTAAACATGGATCTGCCTGCCACAGCCTGGGGGACTCACAACCACTTAGGATCCCAAAATTACAGATTTGTTTAGTATTGTATAGTAATTATATTAGAATAGTATATATGTGACACCTACATATTTAATATATGACATGTATTGTAGGCTATGGATTTCTGTAAACTGCTGAAAGAGAGAGAGAGAGAGAAAAAGAAAGAGAGAGAGAGAGAGTCTGATTACTTCCGCTGTCTGAAAACTCTGTCTCAGTGTGTAATCCCCTGGCTCTTCTTACTAATAACAACTGTTTTCGTCTTCTTTGAGGTGATTTTCGACCATTTTCGACGCACTTCTTTTGACATTCTGAAACTACCGCAGAAATGTCAGAGCATGTGACCATTCTAAGCGAATCACGTTGTCAGAAATTGGCATCAGCCAATGAGATTGCGCTTTTCGAATCAAATCCCCATTTTGCTTTCACGATTGGTTGCTGATGAAAAGGAAATTGCCATATTTGGATCCGACAGCATTGTAGAGGAGAGAGCTTTCCAACGGTATATGCATTGAGTATATGAGATGACAGGGTGCAGACAGCGATCGCGGAGCAGCGGGATGATTAAGACCGCTGCGAAGTACACACCGTTGCCATGAAAAACAGAGCGTTGCTATCGCTACACACAGCCTACGACGTAGCTACGGCGGCAGTTCGACGCGAGGCGTTTGTGCAAACATGCGGAAAAACTGCAGAAAAAGTGTGGGTGTTGAACCCTCTCACCGGGAAAAGTGTGGGTGTTAAAACACCCACATCCCCCACGGGTGCGATGCCCCTGACTGTAACGGAGTAAAGCGGCACTTTCTACCGTGAAAAATCACCAATAAAGGCTTCTAAACCAAAAACTACTCAACCCGACGTGTTCCAACAGGAATGTGATCCCAAATTGGTGTGAAATTAAAGATGCTGTAGGTAGGATTGCGAAGATCAAGGTCTTAGCCAAAAAATTTGAACATCGACAACTTCTCAGTCCCTCCCCCCTTTCTGCTAAAGCCCAAAACCATCTCCTAAGTCCCTCCCCCCACAAGGGAGAATGAATGCGTGTGCATGAGCAGTGATTGACACGCAGTTAGACACCCCTCATGGCCCTGATTGGTGCATCTGAACAGGGAGCTGTGGATTTTTGCAAATCGCACTTCAGGCTGTAGGTGGTGCCAGAGGAGCTGGATTTTCTTTTTAATGACCTGCTTTATGTAGTTCTACTGGAACATAGGTTCAGTTTCAGCAGATATGACAGAAAGTTAGTAGTAAGTCTTACCTACTGCACCTTTAGCATCATAAAACATAAACACTGTCTGCAGTAATGTCTGCTGACTGCTGTTGAAGTCCAAGTGATGATGGCTGCACAGGCTGGATGGCTGTAGCATCTACACTGGCTGTACACTGTTAGAAAAGTCTGCAGAAATATGGGCTAATATACTGTGATAATATGAAGGAATTGTTTTTCTGTCGTTTGATTTTTTGGAATAACAGAAATGTCCGTTAAAGGTAAAGAGGATATACCTGTACTGTAAATCTACAGAATTTTCCGATTAACAGAAAAGTCCGAAAATTTAACGGAAAGAGTTCCGGTGCCATTCAACCGGGTGACTCTTTCTCTGTGTGCCAATCTGATGGCCACATTCTGCTTTATGACGAATCAAGCACAAATTGAAGGAGTTGATGGGATTATATTTCCCTGGAATTATACCTGGTACAAAAAAAAAAATATTGAATGAAAAATTGATTGATTTGTATTTTTAATAAATACATTTTCTCATACCAGTATTTGTGTAACATGCTACCTTTTTATGTATTTGTGTCCATCTCTGCCAATACCAAAACCACCAAGTAAACCTGGGGCCAGATAGCAGCTTATGTCATGAAAGTCATAAATTAGAATTATAAAATAAAAATGTTTCATACATTGTCATACATGTATTTATTTGCCTCCACACAGTAAAGTCGAGTGCAGAAAGGTGTTTTGAAATATCTGTTGAACTGAGTCAGAAAAAAATGCTAAGAACAAGATGTTGCTACAGCAATCTGTGCGACCCGCCCAAACATTGAAGCATGGGCGCGCTCACGTACTTTATCGTGAGCGTGTCTCGCCCACCACTGTACTTTTTTGCTGCGTTCATGTATATTTGAAAAAAAAAATATTTTGACGCACATTAGCAACGCCTTGTAACCACGCATGTGACCATAGACTTGCATACAGTCTATGCATGTGACAGATAAAAATAGGCTAATTTGAACCTCGTTCGACTAAACTTTTTTTTTCTTTTTAAACTTGATATGCAAAACACACGTTTTATGCATAAACCACATATAAAAATTTCAAGAAGGGGTAAATCTGTATTTTTGTTAATTCCTTTTGGTTATATGTGGCTTTAAGACACATTGCTATTTTACACGTTATTTGTGTATGAGTGCAACCAGAATTAAATTTTTTGGAGAAATCAAAGTAGGCCTAGTTTGTTTAAAAACATTGCCCTGTTCTCACGCAACATTTTCCGTGAGATTAACATTGTTATTATTATTTTACAATTACATTTAGATTAGCTTCAGTTCAGTATTTACACTTTTGATTTCGATGGTTAAACCACAATGGTGAAAGTTATATTAAAGTGGATTCCTACGACACGTGAACGCGGCAGCGGACTGGGGTGAGCTCAGCCCTCCTCGCTGCTGTCTGTATCGATGAAGTTGTTTCAAAGATGGCGGATTTCCTGCCGTCCCGCTCCGTTTTATCTGTATGTTTCCCTAACTGTCTCCTCACTAGCGGCGAGGTAGAACAGTTGCGGAAATCTAAAGAGATAGATAAGTGTATTAATCGAGATAAGACGTATGTCAAAAGGTTAGTTAAGATCCTATTGCTTGGGGCAGGCGAGAGCGGCAAGTCCACTTTCCTCAAGCAGATGCGCATTATCCATGGGCAGGACTTCGATCAGAAGGCCAAAGAAGAATTCAGAGCCACGATTTTTAGTAATGTTATAAAAGGTAAGGCTACACTGAGCACCCGTTGTGTTTAATATGTTGAAACGGGCTGGTTTTGACCTCCGTATTGGCCGTTTACTTTTGGGTGTAGGGAGTAAAGAGTGGGAAGTTGGTGGCCATGCTAGCTGCAGCTGAACCGATCGGTGAGGCACTTTTTCTGTGTTCGACAAAGCTAGTGTGGTTAGCTGGTTAGCGACCAAGAAACGCCCATGTTATTTGTGTTGGTCTACATGGTGGGACTGAAGGGGACGGTGGCGCGTGCAGTGGGGGGGTCACTGTTTGTGTTTATTCAGAGCTTCCCAGATATATATTTTTTGTAATGTTCAGTCACACGCAACGTACACAATGGTTTGACATCCAAGTGTTTGCCCCCAAATGGCTGCTGTTATCACCGAGACATATCGCTGTGGTGTATGGAGAGAACATGACACTGGAATCATTTGGAAAAATGTCCCTGTTTACTGTAAACGTGCCTATCATTTAAGACCATGGGAAGCCCTATCTGTCTAACTGAACTGTTGGCTGAAACACTGGACCTTTTCTGTTTTGTAATTCACAGTTAAGAGCCATGCTTCATCTTACAAGTCATCTTACATTAAGATATGACACTGTTTGCAGGTTGTTGGCTGTAACGTTACAGAGCTGCAATGTTAAATATTATTATAATTTTTTTTAAATGATGTCTGGTTTCTCCAAACGGTTTAAATCCACCTATTTGTGCTAAGTTAATGAAAAGTGGGACATTTTGTGACTGTTGTGTTACAGTACAGGTGGACAGGTTGGTCCGTAGTTTCAGCTGCCCTTTTAAAAGTTACAGAATCCCTTCACTGAACTTGTAGCCTTGCTCCAACTTTCTAGTCTACAGTAATACTTAGCAGTCTGCTGTGTTGTCTGCTAACTGACTTCATTAATGAGCCGATAATGTTGCGCACAGCTTTGAGTTTGTAGCCACAACAATGTCCAGGTTGTGTTTCAGTTGACTTTTGGTATTAACCAGGGTCATCGTGGAGGGAAATCCCACACTGACATGCTGCTGCCTTAAGGTGAGTCAGAGTAACCCAAGTAGCAAACCTACTTGGTGAATCACACCACTACTCTGGTAATTTTATGAATTGGGTGTCATTCAAAACATTTCGATACCAATACCGTGACTTTGATACCACTTCCTGAACAATTACTGAACATTACGTCACAAATCTTTGTAATTATTTCCCAGCTCCTGCTACGTGAGCCGTCTCTGTGTAACAGTCAATCACAGACATCATTATATCTTGGTAGAATCAGGTTCACTGCCGCTGATGAGATTCACTCCTTGGGTATTTGAAATTGGGTATTGAATGACGAGGCATTTTTTGGATATCCGATACAAAGGAGGCAATTCGGTTCGGTACAAAAAAAGTATTGAATTCGGTACCCAGACATACTGTTCACAGACGGCTCTGTTGTCAGAGAGAGAGAGAGAGAGAGCGAGAGAGAGAGGATCGTCAAGGGTTGGCCCGAGGTCGACGAGATGTCACCGCAGCCCATTTGGAGGCGGGTCCGCCAAGTTTTGGACCCACTCGGAAAAGGTCCATCACGGGTGGGCTCAGTGCGCTGAAACTAGTAATGATTGAAATGCAAATGAGCACGGCATGGTCTGGCTCGGCTTGGCCAAAAGGGCCAGCAGAAAAAGCCCCATTAGGCACAGCGTCCAGTGGCTACTTGGCATAAATGGTAAGCTGCCATTACAGTGATTCCCGCGGGTTGAGAATTTACTTGTGGTGGTGGGCAGTGCAGGATGTAAGGGAGCGGCATCTGATGGCTGGGTTCCGTAATAAACTAGTCAAACAAAGGTTTACGAATTCTGTATTGGAAAAGAAATGACTACATAACTAGATAATTTAGAAAGAAATAGGCCTAACTATTTACATTAGCCTGACGTGGTCATACTCCGATTCTAGTCAGAATAGGAGTCTGATCCTGCTCCATTGGGCTGTGATTATGGGGCATGTTTCAACCGAACCAGGAAAGAAAATGCCTCTGCACTTCTATTGGATAGACCTGCAACCAATCAGAGCAGACTAGAAGATGGTACAGATGTGTAGCTGTGCTTTGTAAACTAAATCTGGTTGGTTTGTCAAATAAAATGTATGGGTCAGCAGAAAAAAAAACCCTGATTAACATAACCCAGAGTTGAAATGTTGTATTAACAGTTTAACCTTAATCCCATACTATGATCCATACAGAAAGTTACCTGTTATTATAAAATCTCAGCCCTGTGTGCACCTCCTAACTCCTGTTAAATCATATTACACTAAAAGTGGTTACACACCAACCAGACGGCCGACCCTCGGCAAAAAAGCCAGTCGAGATGATTAGTCGCGTCCCCGAGGTCCAAAAAACTGCCTCGGGACACACTGAGGCGACACCGACTTGAGAAACGTAATACGTCTCCATAGCAGCAGGCGGCGCTACTCTGTATTGTTGCCCAAGAAATGAAAACCAGCAGCTGATTGGACAAACGCGTCACATTGGTTTGTTTTCTCCGGAAATTTAAAGCCAGACTGTCATGGCGGCCGTTCAGAATACAATCTCATATTGTACTAAAATAGTTCACTGAAACATGTTTCTGGAACATTTTAAGATCAACAAAGGTCAGTTTAAAAGATTTTCGTCAGATTTTGAGAGACTGTAGTCACCTCATTCCGCTCCCCATTTCCGGGTGAGTCCTGACTGCCCTGCCGCCGACTAAACATGTCAGGTCGGCCAAAATGAACTCCAACGGCCCCCCAGACTGACGACTGCACGGGACACACCGACCAGACTCGAGTCACTGACCTCGCCAGACGGCCGATAATCGGCGCCGTGTCTCTGGGGCTTTAGGCTATCCAAAGTAAACTCATGCTCATTTTGGTTGTTTTAATCCGTGTTTTGGGAATGCTAATAACTTTAAACATGCTGTTTTGTACCATACATGTCCGTGTTGAAGTCGTTAAGATCTCATCTAGACAGATTTCTGTCATTCAAACAACTTTTGAGTTGTTTTATTCGGGCTTGAGTGCATAAATAACGTTACTGTTTATGGGCACGGGCATGGAGAGAACGTTAAAGGTCCCATGACATGGTGCTCTTTGGATGCTTTTATATAAACCTTAGTGGTCCCTGTAATACTGTATCTGAAGTCTCTTTTATATAGGCCTGAGTGGTCCCCTAATACTGTATCTGAAGTCTCTTTTATATAGGCCTTAGTGGTCCCCTAATACTGTATCTGAAGTCTCTTTTATATAGGCCTTAGTGGTCCCCTAATACTGTATCTGAAGTCTCTTTTATATAGACCTTAGTGGTCCCCTAATACTGTATCTGAAGTCTCTTTTATATAGGCCTTAGTGGTCCCCCTAATACTGTATCTGAAGTCTCTTTTATATAGGCCTTAGTGGTCCCCTAATACTGTATCTGAAGTCTCTTTTATATAGACCTTAGTGGTCCCCTAATATTGTATCTGAAGTCTCTTTTATATAGGCCTTAGTGGTCCCCTAATACTGTATCTGAAGTCTCTTTTATATAGACCTTAGTGGTCCCCTAATACTGTATCTGAAGTCTCTTTTATATAGACCTTAGTGGTCCCCTAATACTGTATCTGAAGTCTCTTTTATATAGACCTCAGTGGTCCCCTAATACTGTATCTGAAGTCTCTTTTATATAGACCTTAGTGGTCCCCTAATACTGTATCTGAAGTCTCTTTTATATAGACCTTAGTGGTCCCCTAATACTGTATCTGAAGTCTCTTTTATATAGACCTCAGTGGTCCCCTAATACTGTATCTGAAGTCTCTTTTATATAGACCTTAGTGGTCCCCTAATACTGTATCTGAAGTCTCTTTTATATAGACCTCAGTGGTCCCCTAATACTGTATCTGAAGTCTCTTTTATATAGACCTCAGTGGTCCCCTAATACTGTATCTGAAGTCTCTTTCCCAAAATTCAGCTTTGGTGCAGAATTACAGCCACTAGAGCCAGTCCCACAATGAGCTATCTTTAGGATGTGCCATTTCTGTGTCTGTAGCTATTGAGGAGGAGAGAGGGGGGGGAGGCAAGGTGGAGGTAGAGGACAGGATATTGAGTAACTTGACACATTTCCACCTTGGTGTACAATAACGATGTATTCTATTCTCACTCTCGCCACATTCCTATTGAGAAACTTTGCACCCTGAATTTGGACAGTCAGTGTCCCTGGGCTCAAAGAACAGTTCTGATGACCCAGTGATGGAGACCCTCAGGCAGCCAGCTGCGCTCCAGGCAGCCTGTTACAAAGGTCTGACTTGACCTGAAAATGAAGGTAAATACAGTTGGCTAAATGAATGAAAATAAAGGCTGAATTTGGAGCACATGGTTTGTTACGGAAGAGGACTAGGGCCACGTGTTAAAATCTGAATTCTCACAGTTTATGTTCGGCGTCTCCTCTATTTCTTTCGCGAGCGAACGTGTCCAGCCAGGCAGGTCATAGTCTCGCTTTGCCAGACCGTCCCTCCACACCGCGGCGGAGGAAGGTCCGGCTAGTCCACACAGCATTCCGGGGTGGGAGTAAAACGTGCTCTGGTGTGATTAAAAATGATGTCTAATGGATGTTTGTCAGGTTTAAGTGATGCTTTTGACTTAAGCTGCAGATCATCTGGCCTTTGCTGTCTCACAGAACGGTCTAATAACGTGAGAATGAAATGCTCTCCTTTAGAAAGAGAATTTCATCCTTTTGAAACCTGTTGTGTACTTTTCAAAGAATGAGTGCTTAAGGATTGGATGCTCTATATGTAATAAGTATTTATAGAATTAAATGCCCAAATTTAGCGTGCAAAGCTTGTCCTTTTGAGGACTCAAACGTCTGCTATACAAATATGTGTTTAGGGTTAAATCTCTTCCAAGAACGCAACATTGTTTACAAGAGCATAGATTCCACATAGATCTAGCCTTCATTTCAAGTGCACCAGATTGATGTGTCAAACTTTAAAATGTACAACATTTAACATGTACAACTTAGGCCTGGTGGGCCACCAGGCTTGCATTACACTGGGGGAAGCCCTGTATGTAGTCTGCGGTTCCGAATACAGCCAAATGTGATTGGCTTCCATGATGTCACAGGGGTTTTAGGGGGCAGTTAAATGTTAACTCCCTTTTTGAATTAGCGCAAACAGGGAAGTGGGAAAGGCTCGCTCAGCTTCAGTCAGGGGGAAGTGACTGGCTCTTGACGTGGTTGAACTGAAAAGGAAACCGTTAGTGTCTGTTTCATTTCAGAATGAAAGTTAAATCAGTCAGGGCTCGGGGGAGTTTTGTTTACAGCACAGTAGAGTCTCTCTTTGACCTTTTTTTTTTTTTTTTTTTTTTTTTTATTAATCATTATTGTAATGATTTAGCTTGCTTGGATTATTACCTCTTCTGGCTTGTATCTCAACATTGGGTCAAATCAGTAATTGTGTAGTCTTGTAGTTATTTTGTAAAAGTGTGCCAGTTGACAATAACGATAAGAGATAATCACAAATATCTGATGCCCTGCCAATGTTAAGATAATAAAAAAAATACAAAAAACTTTATGTATTCTTCTGGACATAGAGTCAAAATGTATCTCTGGATTGTATCCAAATTCCAATCTGTCTGTTGAGGCTGTCGGGGGCGCGGCGCTCTCGGGCCTCCCGTCGGAGTGCCGACCGCAGGACGAACGCGGCAGTGGAGCCGCGTCTGGGTCCGTCCGTCCGTGTTGGGGCTGTGCTTGCTGTCTTTATATAGTGGCATCAGACCGTTTCATTACCGGTTTAAAAACTCCTCATAGTTGTGTAAAATAGTAGTCCACTTCTCGTGTTTTTTGTACAGTTTATTTTCACACCTCCTGTGAACCGCGCTGAATTCAACACAAACTGTAATCAATACCACAGATAGAAAGAGGGGATGGGAAGAGAGAGATGGAGAGCGGCAACAGGCGGAGAAGGGTGAAGCAGCTGCTGCTTGGGAGTTTGCTGGTGATCCTGTGGGTGCTGTGCATGATGCTGTGCCCAAAGAGGAAGAATGCCTTTGTTGTCAGGAATGGGACCTGTTGCTGCCTGATATCGGTGGTCGTGATGTGTCCACTACACAACGCTGTGTCACCACGTTGCAGGATTTCTTCCCCCCCCCCACCTCTAAACAGCAATACATTTCCGACATGTTTACCTCCGGCTTCAGGTATTCGAGTGTTGGTGGATGCTCGAGAGAAGCTACACATCCCGTGGGGCAACCTGTCCAACCAGCGGCACGGAGACACCATGATGGCGTTTGACACCCGGTCGGTAATGGCCAACGGTCACGGCATGGTGGAGCACAAAGTTTTCCAGCACTACCTGCCCTCCATCCGGGCCCTGTGGGCCGACCAGGGCATCCAGAACGCCTACGACCGCCGCAGAGAGTTCCAGCTGGTGAGTAAGCGCGTTGACCAGCGCCAACATTGCGAGGTGTTGATGTATCAGTCCAGAACCGAATGTCCTTATTGCATTTCTGGTGCAGTGCATTGATGCTATATATCTAGACGTGTGTCTTAAGGGTTAAGGGCAGAGGTGGGTCACATAGAATTTGGCTTTGGTGTATTGATTTAGCCATATCTTCATATTTTTATCCTGAAAAAAGTTGTATAGGCACCAGTAAAAATGTACTTTGGGCAAGTAGAATTTAAAGTTAAGGTTAAAAAAAAACAACTTCCCATAAAGGTCCAATTTTGTAAACATTTTGATTTTCATGTCTTTTATAATAAAGCTGGTCGAGGTGCTATATAAATACTGTGAAAATATCAAAGCGCTCAAGCTACAGAAAAATGCACAGAAACTGTGCCTTTAAACGAGCCGTCAGGACTTCCTGTACAGTTTTAATGTCACAGCAACTATATGATCTTTTGGTAGAAAGTGCCGCTACAGTGACGTTACAGTTATTTCCCGGCTGCAATAACGGCGCAGAGACTCCGAGAGCACAAATGCAAAAGACCGGGAAACGCTGACCAATCGGAGCAGACTGGGCAGTTTCAGGAGGGAGGCTTAAAGAGACAGGCTCTAAAACGGAGCATTTTCAGACAAAAGGTGAATACAGGTATATTCAGACAGACAGTATGAGGGGGGGAAAAAAAAATTATGTTTTCATTAAAGCATGTAAAAATATACTAGCAAAAGCACAAAATACAAGTATGAACCTGGAAATGAGTCTGTAAGGGACCTTTATCATTGAACCCTGCTGACTCATGTATAAAGTTGCCCTTCAACCCCTGCTTCAACTGTGCTGCATAATTTGACATCATAATGCTTTCTTTTACCTCTATTTGCATGTCTGTGTCCCATGATTACTTGTGACAAGTTGTGAGTAGCTTGAGGGGACTTTGAGTGTACAGACGAGCATTGACAGCAACAGAATAAAGGCTCGTCCTCACGGGATGGAGCATGCCTGCAGCTGCTGAGCGCACACAGACGGACACAGACAAGCTAATGAAGGGTTGCTTCTCTCTCTTCTCTCTGTCCCTCCGCCTCCCTACGCCCTTCCTTCCTCCATCTCTCCCTCACTGCTCTCCACAAGTTTACATTGTGGGCTCACAGGATAATGATCTTTAACTGTCCTGCAGAGAGTCTAGCTAGCCAAGCATCTGTTTGGAGCAGCGGCGATTTAAAGAGCAGTTAGCTCACTGTGCCCTGGCGTTTCTAATGTTACCCTGTTAGTACACGTATTATCATTCTGTTACGCCTCTACATGCTTCAACTTCCTGTTTCCTACAACAACTTATCCTTCAAAACAAGTTGTGTTATGGTCTGTAGAAGGAATGCATTTGATGTCACCACAGTCACTATGCTTTCTTCCCCAACAAGCAAACACATTGTCAGCATCTGCCAGCAGGATTTAGTTTGTCCACCTCTGCCAATGTACGCGTCCGAAAAACAAAACACATCATAGACATAAAGTGTCGTGTTAGCATGCAACTAAAGACACAGCCTAACTTAGCTTACTGGTAATGTTAGCATGCAACTATAGACACAATCTAACTTAGCCTGCTAGTAATGTTAGCATGCAACTAAAGACACAGCCTAACTTTGCTTATGTTGTAAGGTTAGCATGCAGCAAAAGACACAGCCTAACTTAGCTTACTGGTAATGTTAGCATGCAACTAAAGACACAGCTTAACTTAGCTTACTGGTAATGTTAGCATGCAGCTAAAGACACAGCCTAACTTAGCTTACCGGTAATGTTAGCATGCAGCTAAAAACACAGCATAACTTAGCTTACTGGTAATATTAGCATGCAACTAAAGACACAGCCTAACTTAGCTTACCGGTAATGTTAGCATGCAGCTAAACACACAGCCTAACTTAGCTTTCAGGTAATGTTAGCATGCAGCATCTTTTCCTTCCTTAACAAAAATAAAAGTTGAATAATACACTTCTATAGACAATATATCATGAGACATTTCTAAAAACTGTTTTCTAAGAAGAATGCACATCACATGTCAGTCAGTCTGACATTTATTTACTTTGTAAAGAAGAACATAACATGGATTTTCAGATTTTTCTGCTTTTGCTCTGTTTTGCTCTGTTTTGCTGGAAACAGATATGATGTAGTCGCAGTACCGTAGAAACAGAAAATATTTAGGTGCATTCTTAGGCAAAAAATGATACATACATGAATCGATTTTTTTTTTTTTTTCTTCTCACCCCTACTAATTAAGTCTATCCTTTTCGCCCCTTTCATGCCTCTGGCTCTTTACACTGGATATTTAAAAGAGCTGTTCACTAATCAATATCAGTTAGGCATGGGCCGGTGAGAGATTCTGACGGTATGATAACCTTCAGGAAAAATATCACGGTTTTGCAATTACAGCTTTAAAATGTATTTTTTTTTTTTTTAAATGTCTGTGTTCCTTTGAACACAATGTATTTTATTTTAAACACACTGGTAGGGAGAGGGGTTTCTAAACTGCACTGTCTGTCCTTGAAGACTCATTAAAAAAAAACCAGGGCTTGACATTAACTTTTTAAAGGTATTTTAAAGGTTTGTTATTACTTTCAGATTCCTAGTCAATATTCTAAGTTACTAAGTCAATATATTGAGATACTAAGTTGATACTTTGAGATGTTGAGTCAATTTATTGAGATTGTAAGTCAATATTTTAAATGTTCTCATTGGTTTGAGATTCTTAGTCAATCTTCTGAGTTACTAAGTCAGTATATTGAGATACTAAGTCAATATTTTGGGATAAGTCAATATATTGAGATACTAAGTCAATATATTGAGATTCTAAAGCCATATTTTATATTTTCTCATTACTTTCAGATTCTTAGTTTATATTCTAAGATACTAAGTCAATATTTTGACCAGACGTAGTGGTGACTTAAACTTATACTATATCTAAAATAATTTTTTAGACATAACAATGGATTTTGCCACTAAATGTTGGTGTTAACTATTTTTTTTTTTTTAAATACAATTTCACTAATTTCTACCCAGCAGAGGCTGATTTAGAGATCCTTTAAAAGCTGTAGCTACTTTACAGTTGATTATTAACCTGATATTTAATCCGCATGTTATTTATTTGTTTCAAAAAGGAGCACAAAAAAAACGACATTATAGAACGGCAAAATCGACCACTGGATGGGAAAAGGGTATTTTACAACAACTTTGAATGCAGCACGAGTATGGCGAGGCCAATTTCAAGTGAACGCAACATCTGTGTTTTTCCGACAACAGCAGCTACAACGTCATACGTCCCTCTCCAGTGAAATACAGACAGACACACTTTTACACCGTTTAGCTGTCAGCATTTTAACCGTGTTTACTCTAGCTGCTAGTTAACCGTAGGTTGACATTACCTTCTGCCAAGTGTAGTGTTTACTAGCGTGACATGCGGCGATGTTTAGGTTCCCTCGTCCGTTTTCGGAGCATCAGAGAGAAGCGCAGGCATTTCAGTGGCACCGAAATCTGCGTTGCAATTCGGTCCGGTAGATAACGGTCGTTAAGGCACCGGTGCCGTATTAGCACCGGGTCTCTCGTTTTCTGTCAACGATGTGGCGAGGAGGTAACGTTAAGGCGGAGTTAGCAAGCTAACGTTAGCTAACGAACACCGGCAGGTTCGCCGTGCTTTCATGCTGCATTGCTTACAGAGAACGAGCTGAACAGCGGGCGGGGTCTAACGTTAGCGGCCCGCTGACCGGCTGTCCGCTGCCCGGGATTGTGGGGAAAAAAAATGTATCGTTTCAAATCGGTGACATAGACGTAATGAGCGGCACCTAACGTTTCTCTTCCACTTGCCCTACAAAAAATCCACTTGTCCCGGACAAACGGACAAGCCTTAATGTCGAGCCCTGAAAAACACTCCTACCTTAGGAACGGTATGACCAAAAAATTTAGTGGTATACCTTGAAACCGGAAACCGGCCCATGCCTAATATCAATATGGAAGAGAGCGCTATGTGTCATTAGGGTTGGGAACTGTAATCCGGTTAAAAATTAGAACGGAATCCAAAATGCCAAGAACCAGGTATCCGTCAAACAAAATGCATTTTGGTTCTGCTCGTATTTGTGTTAATACATTATCTGGCTCACATGGCAGGGATATATAAGCAAAAGAGGTCCCCTGGAATTCATTTAAAAATGTAATTTGTTTATAAAGAAATAAATAAATATTTTGAAATTTGACTGAAAGGGACAATTAGGGCTGCACAATTAATCGCAATTTAATCCAAATCGCAATATGGACTAGTGCAATATCCAAATCGCAGGGGGGTGCAATATTTGTTAAAGAACCAGTATGTGTCAAACCATTCTGAATGAACTATTGTGGCGCTGCAGAGACGTCCCGGCCTACAGATCCTATCCTACAGACGAAAGAAAACATCTTTGTTTGGTACCGATCCTCGAGGAAATCAAACTATAATCATTTACATTTTTTTTAATTTTAATATTTTTGAATGGAAAAAAAAAATTCCCTACAATATCGTGTATCATAAAGCTATTTCAGTCAAAAATAATCGCATTTCGATATTTTCCTCATTAATTGCAATTAATTGTTACAGCTCTACACAAGCGGCCAAAATGGGTTTCCTCAGGAGGGTGGCTGGCGTCTCCCTTAGAGATAGGGTGAGAAGCTCAGTCATCCGTGAGGAGCTCGGAGTAGAGCCGCTGCTCCTTTGCGTCGAAAGGAGCCAGTTGAGGTGGTTCGGGCATCTGGTAAGGATGCCCCCTGGGCGCCTCCCTAGGGAGGTGTTCCAGGCACGTCCAGCTGGGAGGAGGCCTCGGGGAAGACCCAGGACTAGGTGGAGGGATTATATCTCCAACCTGGCCTGGGAACGCCTCGGGATCCCCCAGTCGGAGCTGGTTAATGTTGCTCGGGAAAGGGAAGTTTGGGGTCCCCTGCTGGAGCTGCTCCCCCCGCGACCCGACACCGGATAAGCGGACGAAGATGGATGGATGGATGGCTCTACATCCTGCCTGTGTCAGGCTCTGTGCAGCGTGCTGAGAGACACTGGCAGAGTGGAGAGAAGTCTCGGAGAAAAGAGCACTGGCCCGATCGGTAGGGTTGGGCACCGCGAACCGATTTCCTACTTGGAATTGTTTCAGAAATTACGATTCCAGTGGAATCGTTTATTTATTGGAATCGTTTGGAGGATTTGGTTTCAAATCTTTATCATGGGTTCCAAATTTAACATGCGCAAGTTTTTTGGTTTCTGAAGCGGCCAGGCGCTTGTTGTGTTGCAGCCTTGGAGCACAGTGAGCGGCACTCTAGTGTGGCTTTATTTTAGGTTGAAACCCACCATTGAATCACAATAAAACCTTCCTCTTGTTTCTGCAATAAGCACGTGACCAGTTTCAACTCCACCCCTCAAAGAATCGAGAATCTATAAGAACCGGAATCGCAATTGGAATCGTAAATATCCAAACGATGCCCACCCCTACCGATCGGGCAACTGGCCGATTGGATATGGCCTGACGTATGTTGGACCCTGTGTCATTTCAGTGGGGTACAGTAACCGTACAGTGAAGGAAAAAAAAATGTAATCTTTGTTTAATAACAGCAACCAAATTCAGCTGTATGAAATCAATTTATGGGTTTCATAAATTGTATGAAGAGAATATGAAAATGAATGCATGTGAGTTTGTTTTTATTTTTTATGTTTTCTGTGAAATAAGCATGTCATCTGTTTTCACCCCTCAACGAATCTGAATTAAAAATGGCTAAACGGAATCGAGCAGAATCGCAATCGTTAAAATCCAAACAATACCTAACCTTATGTGAAATATGACGTGGGCTACAGTACGTCCAATATTCCATACTAATATGCTCTTTAGTAGCTAAAACAGGATGTGAGATTTCTGGTGTGTCCAAAACCTTTAGTATGAAACCAATAGTAAGTGAATTGCATACCATTTCTGGTAAAATACTACAGTATGCAATACTGGACACTACACCGGCATACATATCCCACAATGCAACGCGGTGGGAACGACGATGTTCATAACAGTCAAACAAGACGGAAACCAAGGCGCTCTGCAACGTCAATACCGCACTGATTTACATATCTACATATTTAAACCACTGTTAGTCTAGTTATTCACTTCTTTCAGTAATTTAAGCGTTAGCTGGCGATGCCGCTAGAGCGGAGGTCGGCAGGGGTTACCACGGTTACACGTCTTCAACGGCAAGGAGGCTCTCAGCAAGTGACGTTAAAAGTTACAGCTCAGTGCGTCCGAAAAGATGCACACTACTGTTTATTTACACAAAAGTATGTTGAACGATAGTAATACGTATTGAGTACGTAGGGCAGAGTATGAGATTTTGGACATGACAAGTCAGAATCTTGAGGAAAAAAGCCACTAAAAAGTCTTTCTCTCTCTCTTCCATTCAGGGTGAGTCAGTCAAGTATTTCCTGGACAATTTGGAGAAGCTCGGACAGACGGTAAGTCCCACCCATTCTTCAGAGGCTCCACTGATCACAGATCCCCAGCAGGCAGGGCGGCTGATGCAGCAGATTGGTGGCTAGTTTGTTGTAAAGAGAAGCGAAAGCGCTGTCTTCCTGTCCTCGGTCATGTCTCCACACGGGGCTGTTCCTCCACGTAGCCACCTGCTAGCACAGCTCACTGACACCGCACACCGACACTCTGAGGTCACCACTGTAGGTACTGCGACCAAAGACACACACTGTGGCAACATTTCTCAGTAAAACAACAATTTGGGCATTGGTTTTTGCCAGTCCAGGATGCATAAAACAATGAATTCAAAAGCCTGCTGAAATCAGCCAACAGAATAAGGGACAGGAAATGATACATAACCAAACGGCTAATAGTTTCACCCATCCATTTAGCCCATTACAAATGACTCAAAGTCAATGCCTATAACACTATTCATCTGTTGGGGAATATTCAGTGCTTTCTGGCACAGTCTTTAATGACTTGGGTAGGCTGGGCCTGAAAATTGGCAAACACTAAAAGTTAGTTTGGCATTATAGGGAGGACATTAAATCACTCACAGCTACTAAAAATGAGTCCAGGTGACCATGCTACCAACAAACCACTAAAATATATCTTCCTCTATACAGATGTTATTATTCATAAATACGGTGTATGAATGACTTTATATTCAATTATGAAAACTGTATAAGTATGTCTAGGAAACAATTGTACCTTCTTTTGAAATTGTGGTGGGGCTGATTTCTTTATGTGACATCGGAACTTAATTCATTTCTGACACCAGAGAATGTAAAGTAACAAGTATCCTTGTTGCAGGGTTTCCGCGGGGTCTTAAAATGTCTTAATAAGGCTAAAATTTCAAAATGTTGGGCCTTAAAATGTCTAAAATTGTCTTCTAGGTCTTACATTTTTTTTTAAAAACATTTTTAACAGGTCTTAATTTTTCTACGTCCATGCAACGCTATCTAATTTTTTTTAAATTCTGTAGTTCTTTCCTTCGCTAGTCCAAATGTAATTTCGCTGTATTACGACTGCAAATGAGACCAACATGCTACTTATTTTGCAGCCAATCAGCATTCGTGTTTTTGGCGCGAGTCTCTTCCGGATTGTACCACAGACGTGAAACGGATTTTATTGTTCAGCTATGGGGAAGTGCAAGTTTAGCGATAGTTGAGGTCTTAAAATGTCTTAAATTGAACTCCTAATGCTCTTAAAAAAAGTCTTAAATTTGACTTAGTGAAACCTGCAGCAACCCTGGTGTTGGTTTTATCTCCCTGCAGCAGGAGTGTGAGCGGCAACCGGCTCCAGTCTGGTGGCCATGGGTTCCCCTGATCACACCTAACCTGTGTGGTGCAGTTCAAACAAACTCTGCTGCGTTTGGTCCGCCCATTTTCAGCTTCATTTTTTGATGAGTCTATGGTTTTTTTCCCCCCTATATCCTCATGCTAAACTCAAATGTAAATCCAGAGCCTAATCACACGCACACACAACGTGATTTTCTTTCATAATGTTACATCATATTTGCACAAACACAGACTCTCTCGTTGAAGCCCCACATGTGTTTATGCGCTCTGGTATTTCAGGAATGCGGTGTTCAATAGGGATGTCCCCAAAGCAGCAGCATGAGAATGTGTGTTTTTTTTTTTTTTTTTTTTTAATCTGGAACACAAAGATCACAAAACCACTGTTAACTGAATTTGCAAGTTTTTAGATAGATTTAAACATTTCTTGCAGTTTTCCTCCAATATCTGTCAAACTAATATTGAATCTGATAATGTGCTTGCAGGACTACCTCCCAAGCCAACAGGACATCCTCCTGGCCAGAAAGCCAACTAAGGGCATCCACGAGTACAACTTTGAGATCAGGAACGTGCCCTTCAAGATGGTGGACGTGGGCGGCCAGCGCTCGGAAAGGCGGCGCTGGTTCGAATGCTTTGACTCGGTCACTTCCATCCTCTTTCTCGTCTCGTCCTCTGAATACGACCAGGTGAGTCCGCTTGGTAGCCACACAAACCCTGGGCGCACAACTCCTGAATGTTAAAGAATTGACGTAGGGGCGGCTATGGCTCAGTGGTAGAGCGGTTGCCTGCCAATCGGAAGGTTGGTGGTTCGATCTGTGTCTTGGGCAAGACACTGAACCCCGAGTTGCCCCCGATGCTGCGCATCGGAGTGAAAATGTCTCCATCCATCCATCCATCTTCGTCCGCTTATCCGGTGTCGGGTCGCGGGGGGAGCAGCTCCAGCAGGGGACCCCAAACTTTCCTTTCCCGAGCAACATTAACCACCTCCGACTGGGGGATCCCGAGGCGTTCCCAGGCCAGGGTGGAGATATAATCCCTCCACCTAGTCCTGGGTCTTCCCCGAGGCCTCCTCCCAGGTGAAAATGTGTGTGAATGATTATCTGATGAGCAGGTGGCACCTTGTACGCGAGCCTCGGTCACAGTGTGTGAATGGTGAATGGTGAATGGTTTCTGTACAATGTTAAAGCGCTCTGAGTAGTCGTTGAGACTAGAAAAGCGCTATATAAGAACAGTCCATTTACATTTACGTAGCCATGCATTCCACTCAAATAGATGATTCAAGGGCAGAACAAAAAAAGATCCACATCATTATAAGGCTAAAATGATTATAACTCTTGTGGATGAAAATCTGCTATAAATTTGAACGTTTTTTTCCTAATAACGACCTCCGTGTTCCTCAACATACCTGCGATGGATAGGGTTGGTTATAGTTTGGATTTGTACGATTCCGATGCCGAACCGGTACTTTTAAAACTGTTCCGATTCCTAAACCGATTCTTGAAAAATTACCTCAGAGAAGTAATATGTTTACTAGCGATCACGTGCGGTGAATGGTTGATATGCTTTTACGTCCGTTTTGGTGAGCCCAGAGGGAAAACGTGGCATTTTAAAAGTGGCCTACATTTACGGTAGCTAGCTAACGGTGGACTACAGAAAAAGTGTGATATTTCTACGTCCGTTTTTGGAGGGGAAAATATTTCAGTCGACACATTAAGTGGAGGAACCGGAATTTGCGTTCTAATCCTGTCCGATTCCTACCGGTTGTGTAGGAGCCGGTTCCATAGTGGAACCAGGTTTTGGTACCCAACCCTAGCGATGGATGGGCCCTCGCTCCTTCTCCTTCCCACGCATCTCCGTGACTGCCGGACGCCGTGCAGACGAGTTAGACATTATTATGTACCATGTTATGGGTTAAAGGTCCCATGACATGGTGCTCTTTGGATGCTTTTATATAGACCTTAGTGGTCCTCTAATACTGTATCTGAAGTCTCTTTTATATAGACCTTAGTGGTCCCCTAATACTGTATCTGAAGTCTCTTTTATATAGACCTTAGTGGTCCCCTAATACTGTATCTGAAGTCTCTTTTATATAGACCTTAGTGGTCCTCTAATACTGTATCTGAAGTCTCTTTTATATAGACCTTAGTGGTCCCCTAATACTGTATCTGAAGTCTCTTTTATATAGACCTTAGTGGTCCCCTAATACTGTATCTGAAGTCTCCCGTAATTCAGCCTTGGTGCAGAATTACAGCCACTAGAGCCAGTCCCACAATGAGCTTTCCTTAGTATGTACCATTTCTGTGTCTGTAGCTATTGAGGAGCGGAGGGTGGGGGTGTGTCCTTGACCAACTGCCAGTTTGCTCGTTTGAAAGCCATGATGTATCTCTCTCATGGGTGGGCCAAATTCTCTGGGCGGGCAAAGCAGAGAAAGGGGAGGTAACCCTGCTCCTTATGACCTCATCAGGAGAAGATTCCGGATCGGCCCATCTGAGCTTTCATTTTCTCAAAGGCAGAGCAGGATACCCAGGGCTCGGTTTACACCTATCACCATTTCTAGCCACTGGGGGACCATAGGCAGGCTGGAGGAACACATATTAATTTTTTTTAAAAACCTCATAAAGTGAAATTTTCATTACATGGGACCTTTTTTAAAATATCACACTTACATTATTTTTCTGGCAGACAGTGAGTGTCACCGAGGTTATCACCTGATTGGTTCAAAAATGTTCCAAAGTGGTCTTTAAACAGTAGCCAGGTTCCCATTAAATAAACCTGCTGCTCATAACCAGACACACACCGTCACGGTCACCTTTAACCTCAGCGCACAAATCTCATTCTCAACTCCCCCCCCCCCCCCCCCCACCCCCCCCACCCCCCACCCCCCCCCCCTCCCAGGTGCTGATGGAGGACCGGCAGACCAACCGGCTGAGCGAGTCGCTCAACATCTTCGAGACCATCGTCAACAACCGCGTGTTCAGCAACGTCTCCATCATCCTGTTCCTGAACAAGACGGACCTGCTGGAGGACAAGGTGAAGCAGGTGTCCATCAGAGACTACTTCCCCGAGTTTTCGGGCGAGCCCGCCAGCCTGGCCGACGTCCAGCGCTTCCTGGTGGAGTGCTTTCGCAAAAAGCGCCGCGAGCAGCAGCAGAAGCCGCTGTACCACCACTTCACCACGGCCATCAACACGGAGAACATCCGGCTGGTGTTCCGCGACGTCAAGGACACCATCCTGCACGACAACCTCAAGCAGCTGATGCTGCAGTGAGAGGACTGCCGGGGGGAGACGGAGGTGGGATGGGCCGAGGCGGGCAGAAAGCCCTTTTTCTCCTCCCCCCGTAAGGGTGGAGCGGGCGGAGTCCCTCTAACCATTCAGCCTCCCTCCTTGACTTTGACTGACTCCTCACTTTTGAGCTTGGACTGTGTGTTAAAGCCACCACTACTACCGCCATCTCCCCCCTCGCCTTACTGAGCGTGTTCACTATGACTAATGAAAGCCCCTGTTGGGTAAGAGCCCCAACCACCCCTCTGACCCTTCCAACCACTGTAAACCACTGTAAATGACCCATATTGCCCTTATTTCCTCACTGTGTTGCTCTAATTCACATCGACACACCTTATTATTTTCTTTTTTTCTTTCTATGCTGCTCTGACCACTGTTGCTGGTGAAGGAGAGGGGGAGGGGCTTGTTTTTAAACTGGTGTCTTACGGAGTAACTGTCCCCAGCAACTGTTGCCTTCCTCTCCCGAACTTCTTTTGTTTTGTCTCTGTCTTCCCATCGGCTCTCCACTGGCGCGTGGTAATGACATCACTGTGGGTATTTCCTCTTGCGGGCAGCGGAACCAAAGCTTTAAAAACACGCCGCCGTGGCAACACTTTTTATTACTACTTTGACCATTTCTCCCACCTCCGCCTTAAGCTGAAAATCATAAAGCCTGAACCCATAACCTAAACTTGGGTCCTGCCACACATATGTCTTTTATTTTTGCTGTTGTCTCCGTAATGACGGGATGTGAGGCTCAGGATATGCCTCCACCTCAACAGCCAGCTCTCCTCGTCCGTTTTTTGCCGGCAGGAGCAAGAGGTGAGGAGAGGAAGTCCAGCTGCCGCGGGGAGCAGAGAAGAAGAGCTTTCCACGGGAGCCAGGATGTACAAGCAGGGAGAGAGTGGGCAAGAAATATGTTTTAATTTTATATTCGGGGCGGCGAGGCTGGACGTAGGACAGTGGTGTGAAGTGTTGCGGGGCGCCCACGAGTTCTGACGCAGGGGGGGGTTGTACATAGAAAATAACGGGGGCGGCTGCTTTGATGTGTGGCGTTGAGCGGCGGTGTGTTTTGGCTTGAACACACATATATATATATATATATATATATATATATATATATATATCTCCTGTTCCAAAGTCCGCCTGATTCTAGTTTTCTAATAATTTTGTTTCTTTTTCTAATATATGAACATACTGTATGTACCTATGCATTTTTCTTTAACTTATATTCTACACTTTGTTGATTTGCCGATGGCCTCTGTTACACTTAACTGGATACGTGACCACTTGTAAAATGGAACGCCGCGCTGCAAGCGTAGCTACTGCCGGGTTAATCTAGTGACACGTTGTATTTAGCCGTTTCTCAGGGCACACTGTGAACCCCACTCCTCTGTGATCTGAAGCTAACCAGAACTCTCATGCCTCTGTCTCCCCGCTCCCCTTCCACGATTTGATCAAATTAAGATTTCACCATGTCTTTTCTATGTCTGACTCCCCGAAAAACTTCGAAAAAAGCAGACCTGCGACCCATCTTCAACCAGGGCCAACAAAGCAAACAAAATTATGACCCCCCCCCTAGTTTCCCACCTGGTATAAACATATGATCTGTATCTTCGTGCGTTGTCTGGATAGCTACATCTGCATTTGAAATTATACATGAGCCTTGTTCCAAATACGCACTGAAAAAAAAGGAAAAAAAAAGCCTCTAGCAGCCGGTTAGACGCTCGATGTAGTCCCACCTCCTCGGGACACAGAATTAATTTGTCCCTATCTAAATAAAATAATCTAGATACCAAAGGGTATATTGGGTCCATGATATGCTGTAAGGATTATTAGGAACACCTGTTCAATTTCACGTAAATGAAATGATCTAATCAACCAATCGCATGGCAATGCATTCAATGCATTTAGGGGTGTGGTCCAGGTCTCGACAATCTTGAAACGCACAACCTTGAGGCGGATGGGCTACACCAGCAGAGGGCCCCACCGGGTACCACTCATCTCCACTAAAAATAGATAAATGAGGCTTCAATTTGCACGAGCTCACCAAAATTGGACAGTTGAACACTGGAAAAATGTTGCCTGGTCTGATGAGTCTAGGGCTGCCACCTCTTAGTCGATTAGTCGACTAATCGGTCGTTTTGGTCTTAGTTTTTTTTATGCTTATTCATGCTTAATTACTCATATCCAAGAAACTCATGAGCACATTTATGGTAAACACAAGATTTAAAGTGGTGCTTTTGCAGGATTAGTTGTGGAGAAACTCAGTTTTACAGAAGGTTAATTAACTACATTTATATTGTGCTTTTCTAGTCTTAACCACCTCTCAAAGCGCACAGCTCTGTCAATTAAATCAACTAATCGATTAGTCGACAAAATCCTGTAAGTGTTAGTCGACTAAGAATTTCTTTAGTCGAGGACAGCCGTAGATGAGTCTCGATTTCTGTTGAGACATTCAGATGGTAGAGTAAGAATTTGGCGTAAACCGAATGAGAACATGGATCGGTCAGGCCTTGTTACCACTGGGCAGGCTGGTGGTGTAATGGTGTGGGGGGGGGGATCCCTTTCGCCTTCAGAACTGCCTTTAATTCTTTGGGTCATTGATTCAGCAAGGTGCTGGAAGCATTCTTCAGAAATGTCGGCCCGTATTGAGAGGATAGGGTCAAACACGGCATTAGTATGGTGTTCCTAATAATCCTTTAGGTGAGTGTACATTCTGCCCCAGGCTATCGGGCGTGCCAGGCTGAATTTTCAGGTAACGTGTGCAAACAAACACGGTTTTAGAAGTCGTCAGTTCAACCATTACGTGGCTTTAATGTTGGAACTGTGACGCGTGTACACAGTGAAACCGGATCTCCATTTGAAATCTTCTTTTGAGGAACAAAGGTCAAGTAGAGCCTTTTTTTTTTGTAAAAGACTTTTGGGGAAAAACAATGCTGGACGTTGTGGTCCTGGTTGAAAATGGACCCATTTCTACTGAAGCCCCCTCCCCCATGGAACTTTCACATCCCGGTCTGACGGTTTCTTCACCTCATCACAGATGAGGAAGAAGGAAAACTTGAGTTTTTTTTTTTTTTTTTTCTTCTTCCTCCCAGTAGTGTTATGTGTATTATGCTACAAATGGTGAGGCAGCTCAGTCTTTCCTTTTGTGGCATATTTTTTTATTTTCTAAAAGGTACCTGTTACTGCTTTCTGTCTGTCTCTCCCTTTCCATGCATTTTAGTTTAAAAATACAAACAAAAAGGGATATAGCCAGCCTGTGGGTCACTGAGGAACTCAGTGGTCCTCTTTTTTAACTCCTCCTCCTCTTCCTCATGTCTAACGTGTCAGTATGTAACGCTCACACCAAGCGCACTCTCATTTCTAACCGCTGATGTAACCTCCCACACACATTTGTTTGTATGTACGACATTGACCCACGAGTGTTCAATTTGTCAATTTATTTATTTTTTTTAAATGGAAGCGGGCGTCCCATCGGCGCAGCTTCCTCCAGATGCGTCGAGACGGTGAACGCCGAAGTCCTCCACGCGCCTCCAGCACATAACTGGCTCCGCTGGTTCCCTAAACCAGATTCACAGAAACTTTTTTTTTTTTTTTTTTTTTTTTTTTATTGTTTTCAGTGTTAACAAAAAAGGGCCGAGTCTTTTTTTTTGTGGGGGGGGGGGAAAACGCATTCGAAAATACATCAGCATAGATATGTTACCTTCCATTTTTACCTGTGTCTTTTACAGTTGTGTTGTAATTGCTAATGGCAGCTCATTACTTCAAAAGACTGAATTAACACCGTGCTTTAGCCAGAACGTGCCCGCTGGTGTCCCTCTGTCTTACCCCGTTGTCCACACTGGATGCGTTTTTAAGCCTCTGTCCCGCAACAGCTCGAGTTTAACTCCCACGTAGCCTCTAAGGAAACCCAGGTGAAAACTAGGAGCTATCTGGTGACCATCAGAAACCGGGGGAAGGGAGGTTTTTGTTACGTCGTCTTAAGATCTCCGTAATGACCCCGACTACTGTCCGTCCCGTGTGTCTCGGTCCCTTTTCAAATGACTCAACGAGAGCTAAGGTGCCGACACGCCAGGCAGACGGCTGGGGGAAGCTGAGGGTGTTCGGCTGGCACAGACGCTCATTTAACGCAGCTAAGTTTTGGTTTCCATAGCGACCACCGCACTTCCAGGTGCTTGTTGTGTTTGCAGCCATGGAGCACAGCAAGCGGCGCTCTGAAGTCGGGCTTTATTTTACGTCGTAAAAAGCGGTAAAAACTGTAAATCACAATTGATTTAAAAATGTTCCTCTTATCTGTTATTCCTCTTATAAGCATGTGACCCGTTTCGACTCCACCCCTTAACGAAATAGAGAATCGAAAAAGAACCGGAATCGAAAAGCAAGAATCCGAATTGGGATCAGAATAGTTCACATCCAAACGACGCCGACCCTAGCGACTCAACGCTCATCGTTGGCCCAACTTTAACCGACGGCCGTCCGTCTCTCAAGTGCGTCGGCACCTTTTTTAAAAATGTAACTATGGTTCTATAAGTTCTGGATGGCCACGTTTCAGATGTCCATTGGTTTCCATCAGTTTCTGTACATGAATAATGATTTGGTGTGGACTCTTTAAAACTTGCTTGAGTTGTGTAATTCAGCAGTTATTTATAGTCATTGTTAACATTACGTGCCATTTTGAAAAGTCTGCATTGCATGGCCTCATAACAAAAGTGTGACTTTGACAAAAAAAAAAAAAAAAAAAAAGTGCAGATGCCATGGTTGTGTAATGGATTACACAATTTAAGGATTTTTCAAATGTCTGTTAATGCATTTTCATATTCTGGGAAATTGAATGGAAGCCAATGGAAGGACAAAAAAGCATGCGTATTTCTAAAACCCACGGATGGTGAGATCATTTCTCTACAGCGCTTCACGTCGGCATCAAGGAACATGGTCATACTTTTGGAGAGACAAATGGGAGCGTCTGTGTCCCCCCCGAGCTGCGTCGGTGTAGTCCTTCCTGTACCCCAGGCTCACGAGTAGCCAATCAGAGACCTGAGACACCCCTACTCAGAGTAGTTTCCTGTCTCCGTGTCACGTGGGCTCCGCCACGGCCGCGCCTCTTTAGGAGACTAGCGGCAGGTTGATTCCAACGTGAACACAGCTCATGAGCGATTCTTTCGCCCCGTAGTCACCCAAGTACATATTGGAGCCATTTTTCACAAGCCACATATCTCCAGAACATTCTGACACTAACGTGGCACTTTGTTTGAGACCGGTTTCTGTCTCAGGACCAAACTCTCGCCAGACCTGGCAACGCAGAGAAGCTAACGACAGCTAACGTCCGTGAACGCCCTAACAAAACCAATCTCCGCGATGCTAAATATGTCTTTTAGCTGTGTAAATATCTAACGTTGGCAAAGGAAAATATGAATAAATTATACAAATAGAACTTTTCATCCATGTTCCCAACTCTCAAAGAGGAAGTTGACCGACGACGCTGTAAAAAGCGCGGTGATTTCCTCACTGTGTGTGTGTATGTATGTGTGTGTGTGTGTGTGTGTGTGTGTCCCGGCCTCTTCCAGACCCTTGTGTCATGTAATGACTTCACAGTACGAAGAAAAGCCTGTTGTTCCACAAACAACACGCGCGCCGGACCCTGACGTGGCCTTTTGTAAACCGAACAAACATGGTTTGGATTGTTAGAGCACAGACAGCACCCTGTCACACAGACAGCACCCTGTCACACAGACAGCACCCTGTCACACAGACAGCACCCTGTCACACAGACGGCACGCTGTCACACAGACGGCACCCTGTCACACAGACAGCACCCTGTCACACAGCAGCGTGAGCAGATGGGTGGGCGACCATGTCCCACATGCCCGTTGGGACTGTCTCGGCTCCTTTAATGGAGACGCTGTGATGTCACCATTCCCCTGTCGTTTAAGATGCTGTAGTAGCCCGCCGCAAAAAGGAGCCACACATCCTTCCAAAAGCACTTGTTTAACTGTCGTCCCCCCGCAGAGATCTGAGGAGCAGTTAACCGTAGTCCTCAGAAATCCACCGGAGGTTAGAACGCCGACACAAAGACAGAGGAAGGGGGGACGGACATCCAGACGAAAATGAGGGACATCCGGCGGAATTTTCCGGCGGCACCGAAACAATCCCGCAAATCGGGACGTCGTCGGTGTAGACTACAAATCGCTTATCGTCGTTAACGCCCCAGATGAGTTTCTCTCCGTTTTCCCATGGGTGCTCTGGTGTCGTGTATGTGTCCCGTTGGACACGCTCGACTGTTTTCAGAATCGCAGTCGGTGCGTTCACGTGATGACCATCTGCCTTCCAGCGCCAACGTGGATCTGTCACCAGGCCCAGCGGGGCGTGCGAAGAAGGGTCGTTTTGATATTGCTTCCCAAAAGCTCCCAAGTGGAGCGCGGGTAGACCACGATGAACCAAATTCTCATTTTTCTAAGACTCTGCCTTTTGACTTTGCCTTCTCACATTTCCGTGATGCTGGGTTTTGTACACCGCATCTTCTGTATGCCATGTGACTCTGACATTACTGTCACTAATGTGTGTGTGTTTTTTTTTTTTTCTGGTGGAAAATTGAGGAAAGAAAATGCCTTTATCTTACGTGTTTTTTTGTAAATACCTGTGCGAGCACACCGGTGTCACCTTACATAGTCCAAGCTATGCAATAGCACTGCTCCACGGCTATGATGTGGTATTACTGTTAAAAAAGAAAAATCCTGATCTGACTGACTGATGAATCTCCTAATGCCAGTGTCTTATAGAAATGTTTGTGTAATCACGTCAGGAATAACTCAGCAATTTTGTCTGCCAAATATACTGATGTTTAGTGCCTCCTTTTTTTTCCAAGATGTCCAATCATGTTAACAACGGTTTTATACTGCCTTTTAGGTGTCTTTTGAACAGAGCCACACGAGCAGTTTGATGTCCTCGTATCACGTAATTCAGATCCCAGTTTGCTATGTTCAGATAGACAAGCTTTCAATGTACAGTCTAACTTATGCTGTCTTACCCTTCTACTGTCCTGAATAAATCAAACAAACAGTTAAAAAAAAAAAAAAAAAAAACCCGTCTGTCTGTCAGTGTCAGCTGCTGTTATTGGATTTTTGAAGAAGACACGGCTATTTGGTACAAACTTGTTGAACATCTGTTTTTGATACATTATGATAATTTGCTTAGATAATTAGCTTTAGAGCTGCAATGAGTAGGCCTAGTGGGTAAATCAATGAGTCGATCAGCGTTCTATTTTGCAAAACTTTCCGTAATACTTTCTTTTTAAGATAATTTTTTTGGGCTTTTCCGCCTTTATTTGAAATGGTCACTGGTCGGATTCAAACCATGGACCTCTGCGTCAAGGCATAGACCTTTCAATATATATGCACCTGCTCTACCCACTGAGCCAACCCCAGCCACAATAATTAATACTTTTAAGTTTATTGATGTCACCTTTGACTCACCGGGGAGGGGGGGGGGGGATTGACATTTTTCCCCTTTTGTTTTTATAGACAAAAGATAAATCCAAAAAGTAATTGCAGATTTTTTGGTAATGATAGCCTATAGTTTCAGTTTTTTTTTTTTTGAGGCATAATATTACAGGGGCACTGGCCACCCGTACACATTATTAGAATGTGGCTATGTGCAGCCCAGACCACCTCTGAATGGGGCCTAGTTCAGTTCAGCTAAGATGAGCTTTACATTGTTAAATATCTTTTTCGGGAGATCTGATGTTCTTCTGATGCTAAAACATGACTCACTGAGGTATAATGTCAACTTCTGACCTCCTGAAGTAGGATCAGAAGAGCTTTCGAATGCGTTTGATGGGTCTAGTATTACACTATACAGTACCGCCAAAGGTAAGCGTCAGGATCCGGCTGTGACTGACTGCCTTTGTGCCACTCTTGTGGCCATTTTGTGTATTGTATTGTGTTGTGATTGTGTGCTTGTTGCTGTGTTCCATGTGTTCTGTGGTTACCTGTCTGTCCATGTGGCTTTGTCTCCGCCCATCCCCTTATTTGGTCTGCACTTCCTGTCTGGTTAGTTTCCCTCCGTTTCTGCTCTCACCTGTTGCTCGTTACTGTCTTGTCCAATCCTCTGTCTTTCTGTGCATTGGTCGGTGTATCTCTACACCCCTGTGTTCCTTTTGTCTCTCTCCGTTTGTGCTGTGAGAGTCCTGTTCGTTTGTAGGTTTGTAGTTGAGTTTGTCAGTTGTAGTGTCAAAATAAAGTGTGTTTGTTGTTCGGCACTTCTGCCTGGACAGTCTTGCATTTGGGTCCACCTGCTGAAACCGGTGACAGTAAGTAGACTCTCCTGTCTTCAGTACTTCTGGCAAGGCCCACGGTTTTGGATTCACAAATGATGGTGTCCACGTACTTTGAGCCAATATATCCCTTTTTGATCATTGTTTTAGATATCGAACGAATGTGCTTGTGAATATATGAACATAATATCTGTTTCTCAGATGGATAGATGGATAGAGATATCTATCTATCTATCTGTCTATGACATGTTCAGCCAGCAGAGAACGCTGTTTCACTATTAATAGCATTGAATGAACGGCTGGGAGAGCTTCCATTTACTCAACGGGGGGCCTCATTACAGAAAACCAGCGGTGGAAGAAGTATTCCGATCCTTTACTTGAGAAAAAGTACTAATACCACACTTTTAAAAATACTCTGTTACAAGTAAAAGTGTGCGACCAACTTCATTTTTCAGAATTAAAGCATTCTTTTGGAAAATGCAACCACTGAACTTGTGGAAAAACTTTGTCAATCATAATGATGTGCCCACGTACCTAACGCTTTAGCTGTGTTGCTCATGTATGAGGTCACAAATGACAGACTATAAACACGTCAATTCCTGATGATTCATGGGATATTAAGAAATGCAGCAAGACTTAAATCATTCATTACATAATGCACAATAATACACACATCAATTAATTCATGCATGAATTCATGATAATTCATGTACCCTTACTGTAAAGTGTTACCAGTGTTATTCTAATCAACAACACACACACACACGCACACACACACAAATGTAATCTCATTTGATCGAGCAGATAGCTTCCCTATTGGAAACATTCATTCCGTATTTTTATTAGCGGAGTGAATCTGCTCAAGAATCAGTTTGTTGGCTGACCGGCTTTTGTCGGGACTCAGGACACACAACTCAAAATCGTGACTGTCCCCCCGGTCAAACCGGGACGTCTGGTCACCTTAAAGAGGACGGGCATTTTATGCCATTTTAACATTTGTGTACTCTCATTGAATTATATAGCTAGAGTGCTCGAGTTGGTTACTCGCAAAAACAATTGAGAGACAGCCAGTAAAGGCTGTAAATCGGGAAGAGAGGACCGTGTGTTTAGTGTTGTTTCCGTAATTCTAAGCCAATAAAGTGTGTTCAGTCGGGTGGAGAGGACAGCGAGGTAGTGTTATTTTTAGCGGTTCCTACCGTAGCTAATTCTAAGCCTAGGAAGTGTGTCTGTCCGTCGGCTGGAGAGGACAGTGAGGTTGTTGTTTTTAGAAGATGGCTCTCTCCAGTAGTTTGACAGGATTTCCTGTTACAGAAAATATTCCTAAACTGGTTGCGGCGCCAGAGTACAGATAACTTAGATGACCTCCGAGAGGTTGTGTGAGCCCCATGCCTCCTCGTAGGCCTCTCCAGCCGGACGTAGCACGTCAATCAAATACAAAATGAATCATTTTGGCAGTCGATCGATATACGTATGCCCATCGATATATGGTCCAGGAAATTTAAAACCTCATCAAATGGTTTGAGTAGCCTTTTAATCCTTATATTTCGCTGTCCACGTGTTTCCCCATCTTCATCATAATTGCCATACAGACCCAACAACAGTGCTGCGTTCCTTTTTTGGCAGTAATTTTGAATTTAGTACAGCATCTATACCACCCTAATTTAGGATTCCTAATTTGGGAAATCCCTAAATTAGCACAGATATGTAGTAGATAAATTCCCAGTCTAACAATAGGATTTTTTTCCCCCTAAATGCAGTAAGTAAACATGTTTCTGTAATACTAAAAATCATAAATGTCTAAATAGAAATACGGAGGATAGGTAGTTTCTTTAATGAGGCCCCAGGTGCAGTTCAGTGCACTTAAGTGATTTCGTATTGCACATCCATAAAAGTATGGAGACTTGAGCAAGACATATTTAAAATAAGAAAAGTCCAAATTGAATATGCCGATATCCTAACTTTTAATCCCTTGACATAAGCTTCAAAAACACAGAATCCTACATTTCCCATAGTGCAATGGAATAGTGTCTTTAATCACACCTTCCCTACCTGTTAAATGCCCTCATCGTTCAAACTCCATGCACCAATTTTTATGATGCCGCTTTTCTGTCAAATGTTGAGTATCAAAGTTCATCCTGACCTTAGGAATAGATTGACAAAACATGGTCCACTTACTAGCATTTTTTTCAGAGGATTTTACCACATTTTACAATCCTCATCAACCGATGGAGCATGTGTGGGACATACTATCACACATGTCCATACTATTATACTGTAATGTTTGAGATTAGATTAGATTCACCTTTATTGTCATTGTGCAGAGTACAAGTACAAAGGCAACGAAATGCAGTTTGCTGTCTAACCAGAAGTGCAGAAAAAGCTTATTAGGTTAAGTTGTCACCGGGATGCAGAGCAAGAGTTCAGTAGGGTGACAGCCACAGGAAAGAAGCTTCCTCTGAACCTGCTGGTACGGGTGCTGAGAGACCTGAGATGCCCCCCGGAGGGGAGTACGGTGAACAGTCTGTGGTTGGGGGGTGAGAACGGTCTTTGATGATGATGCTGCGCGCCTTATGCGAGCATCGCTTGCCCTGGATGGCCTCGATGGAGGGGAGTGAGGAACCGGTGATGCGTTGGGCAGTTTTCACCACCCTCTGCAGTGCTTTCCGCTCACGAGCAGAGCAGTTGCCGTACCAAACTGTGACAGCGGTAGAAGTTCACCAGGATCTAAGGGGGACAGGTGGACCTACTTGGGTCTCCTCCGAAAGAAGAGGCACTGGTGAGCCTTCTTGATCAGGGTAGAGGTGTTGAGGGTCCAAGAGAGGTCCTCAGAGATGTGGACACCCAGAAACGTGAAGCTGGTGACACGCTCCACCTCAGTCCCGTTGATGAGAAGGGAGGTGTGTGCAGATAATGATTTTTAATAGTATGTATGTATGTATGAAATGTGGTATTACATATAGGTACAAAATACACGCATACACTTTTGCAGGTAAATGCATGAGTCACCTTCCTAAATTATCAGTTATTTAGTTATTTTATTTCAGCTAACTTTATCCAAACCAATACCTCACCTGAAGTAAAAGTAAACTATTTTATATGTAATATATCCCACATTAGTGTCACTTATTTAAGTGACCGATGAAGAAACAGTTTGAGGCTCCAAACAACAGTCAGCACCATATCAATTTAGTTTGAATACAGTTGATATTTTTTCTTTTATTAAATAGCTGACAAGCTGTTATTTATTTACACTTGCATTTCTGTCAAAACTCACACTTAAAGAGATACTTTCAGTATATACTTTTCAGTCCAGCTCTGTGTCATCTTTGTGTGGGCAGTGTGTAGATAAACGGTGCGTGGCTTACCTAGCAGCCGTGGTCTGCTGAAATTGTGTCATGGAGGTCCGCCGAGATCTGCTGCGTCGCTTTGCTCTGCTCCGTGCGCTATGGCCAACGGCCATGACACAGAGCTGGACTGAAATTGTCAAAGTATCCCTTTAAGTGTTTTGTCAGCAATGCTACTGTAAATAAACTGGGTCACTAATGCTACTGTAAATAAACTGGGTCAGCAATGCTACTGTAAATAAACTGGGTATAAATCCTTTGGACAGTGTGTGAGCTATTTCATAAAAAAGAAAAGTAGTAGTCAAATGTATTCAAGGTAATTGGTGTGTGGAAGCAACACACCTTTCATCTGCACACACTGCCCACACTGCCATGACACAGAGCTGCATTTGAATTGGCTCTTTAAACACTACACCAGACACAAAAAAACACTTGAGTTTGGAGGAGATTTTATTTAAAAAAAAATACATAATGAAAGCACTACAGAACTTAACAGACAGGAACCCGCCTGGTAATCAATTCAATAAAAAAACTGAAAAGGTTATATTATAAAAAGTTGCATCATATTTTCATTTATCAGTTTAAATAAAGGTTATACAGTGCTAAAGGAAAGGTTTGTGAAGTAAACTTCAAGTTGTGTTGTGTTGGGTGTGGAGACGATCTAAGGCTGCGGGGGGGGGACTCTGCTTCATGTGGAGTTTCTCTCCTGTTAAATCGGTCCTTCACACCTTTTTTAAATACACACATACTTTGAGGCGACTGGTCATTTGGGTCAAGTGGAGCAAAGCCCCACCTGTAGGCAGCAGAAAAAAAGTGTGGTTGAAGTTGTACAGAGAATTTAGAAATGAATATAATTCTGGATTAATGCATGACATAAAACATCTGTGGTTGCTGCTGGTATGTAACATTATTCTAGAGTCTAAGTTTTAAAATGGTGTTACAAGTGTTTGGCTCGAGAGGCCACTATGTGGGGATAGCCCCCACTCTCACAGTGTCATGTGCCCAGAGTGCAGGAAAACAGAATTACACACACACACAAAGCCGGTAACCGGTAGCTTGTCAGAGAAGATGTTTTTTTTTTTTTTGCTTCCCTGTGTGTGTTAGTCGGAGGGGATGGTACCTGGTCAAGAACAGGCTTTCAGGATCTCGAGCAGCTTTCTGGGAGGATTACAGAACGTGAAAGCAGCAGGACACACCAGTAAAATTGGGCTGGCTCTGCAGAGAAAACACCGGTACTACATGCTGTAGTCAGTTTCCTATTACAGAGGCGTTGTCCTGATCCGCAGCCTGTCTGACCGGACTGTACTCCAGGGCCAAGTCCACCTCCAGATAGTCAGCCTGGCCGCTGTCCTGAGACATTTTCTCCTCTTCTTCTTCTTCTTCTTCTATGCTCCTGCCTTTCTCTTGGTTTCTGCTCCGTCTTTGGCACATGCCAGACTTGGCGGGGCCGACCAGAGCCAGGCAAATGGCGCTGAGGCCCATGCCCGCCGCACAGGAGTAGAAGGCAGCGCCGTAGTTCTTGGTGACATCCACCAACACACCTGGAAGATCAGACAGCTGTTAGGAAGGTACCCCGGACAGGTTCAAGGATGAGTGCAGTCAGAGAGAAGGCAAGGCGTAACAGTAGCAGACGGGGCTGCACGATATGAGGGGAAAACGTGATTTGCGATAACGTCGAATATCCCGATAACGATATTACTTGTGATAAATAAATAGATATTAAAATGGTTTCAGTTCTGCTTCTTCCAGTATTCTAAAATACAAGACATTGCTTGTTGAATTGTTGAATTAAAAAAAATAAAAAATTATTGAACATTTGAATTGAATATAAAAGGCACCACTAAAAAAAGACATTTTAAAGTGCAGTTTTCTGCGGACATTTTCTTTCAACTAACACAAATAAACTTTCTTTTCAATGTGTCGCAGCCTTTTGCGATGTGTTTATATCTGATCAGTTGATATCTGATGACGATTTAAAAAAAATAAATAATAAAAAAATAAAGATATATTGTGCAGCCCTATTAGCAGATATTTTACCTCCAAGGGGTGGCCCTGCCAGCCCAGCAAAGCTCTGGATGAAGACGTACACTCCCACAGATGAAGCCATCTTCTCGATGCCCACCACGTCCTCCTCCGCCAGCATGGGGATGTGAGTGGAGCCTACGGTGCCCATGAAGTAGCCATAGAGGGCGCAGCAGACCACCAGGCCCCAGAACTCCCACACTATCGTGAAGGCCACCAGCACCAGGCACAGCAGAACCACACAGCCCAGCAGCACCGAGATCTTCCTGCACCGGACTCTGTTCAACACCAGCCCGATGGACAGGCGGCCGAAGATCTCGGCCACGGCCATCACAGAGAGCATGTAGGAGGCCATGCTGGGCTCCACGCCCCGGCTCTTGCTCAGCTCGATGATGTAGAGCTGCGGGGCGAAGAAGCCCAGTGTGGCAAACAAGCCGAACAGGGAGTAACAGATAAAGGCCCTGTCTTTAAGCACAGAGAAGTCCAGAAGTTTGGGCCTGGAAGGATGGAGAGGACCTGCCTCATCCATCTCCTTGCCTGGGGTGGGAGGTGTGGACAGAGATGGCTCCCTGCCCTCTTGGTCCTGCACCTCCCACTCCTTCAGAGCCTTGCTTTCATCACCTGCAGTCCTCAGGTCTCCGTCTGAAGTAGAGAGGGAGTTGACACCCGAGTCCCCTGAACCCTGGGAGACCCCTGAGCTGATGGAGGTCCTGGTTTGCTCGTTCTCCAGCTCGTAAGCAGTCTGCAGCTGCTTCAGAGAGAGAGACCCATTGTCTGATTCACTGTCCTCCTTCGCAGGCTCTGGCTCGATAATGATTGGACGGAGGAGAAGCCCAAAGCCAATCACAGAAGCCTGTATGGTGCCGAGGATGACCAGACAGTAGCGCCAGCCAATGTGTTCCTTCAGTATAGTGAAAGCTGTGGACAGAGGACAGAATGGGTTAAAACTGTATTACATACTCAAGGTCCACTTACTACTTTGCTCTGGAGTTTTTAACCGCATCTCACTGTTGTCCTCAGTAGATGGGGTTGCTCCGTTGTCATCATGCTAAAGTTTCACCTACTACATGACTAGTCCATTAGTCCACTAAACCGCTATTGGGGTGCTGTGGGCAGTAGTCCACTACTCTACAGTAGTTAATGTGTACCCTAACACCAAAGCCTGTATATTGATGATTCATTCAACCAGGAGTGGCATCATTAAGTCTGTATTTACTGTGGTTAGGTCTCTTTCTTTCTTTCTTTCTTTCTCCCCAACTAGCAGCATCAGGCAATGGCTGCCCACTCAGAGTCAGGGTCTGCCTGAGGTTAAAAGGAAGCTAGACTATCTGTCCAGTCTGAGTTTTCTGTTGCTCAAAAACAACTTTTGAACGTACACGTGTTCCACCAAAACAAGTTCCTTCCCGAGGACTATTTTGCCGAGGCACTGTTGCACCGTTGCTCCGTGCGGTGCTTAGACGATTGTGATTGGTTTAAAGAAATGCCAATAAACAAGAGCATAGGGCTGGACGAAAATGTATCGCCATCGAAATTCTGAAGCCGTTATTGACGTGTTTTCCCCATGACGATAATTTCGATAATTTACTTCTGTTGATGGGCCTACCTTCTCCTTAAAAACATTCTGCCACACGTGCAGGGTCCGAAATGAACACTCGCCAGTCGCCAGATGCGGGGGCGGGCCGACATGCATACACGCAAACACTGGCGCACACACCAGCCACCAGCCCCTACCTTCTCTTTACTGATAGCTAGCGTTTAACTCAGGCTAATTAATTAGCTAGTAAGCGCCGATTTTTGGCAGCCAGCCTTCCAAATGAAAGCACGATGAAATTAAATGTTAACTGACAAGCAAGAAAGAGTCTCAGTTCACCCGTCCGGGAGACTCTGACCCACTTTCCGCATGCCATGTACCGGTGCGTTGTCGGACACACTCAGCCACTTTCCACAGCACACAAGTCCGAGCCTGTCTCCAGCGCTTGATTTTAGGTCATATCGTGCAGCCCTACCAGAGCACGTTTGTTCTCCCATCCCGGAATGTCGTGTGGACTAGCCAGACCTTCCTCCGCTGCGCCAAAGCTGAACACTCACCTGGAGCAAATGCGAATACGGCGAAGGATTCCCCGGAGGAAGCGACAGAGGTAACGAGGGCCCGGCGTCTGGAGAAGTACTGGGCGAGGATGGTGACTGTGGGAAGGAAGCTGAAGCAGTAGCCGAGGCCTGTTAACAAAGGAGAGAAAGAGGGGACATGACAGCCACTGGCCCAAAGGGTAGGAACACTGCAGTGGCCAGTGGGCTGGGTCAAAGGTCAAGGTGTCAGGTCCCTCCTTTGTCAGAGGTGGCAGGCTGCGTGAGATGACTCAGCTTTGCTACAGTTGATGCTGAAAGACAAAAGGCCTGTATAGACAAAATAAGAGAGAGGGGAAGGGGTTCTACAGTTAGCTGTGGTCCATGTTAGAGGCACACACGATAATCACAGTAGGAGAGCTACTGTAACTAAAACTCATTTCATCTTCAGCCTCATCCATCATCTATTACTATTGTCATTCAGTCCATTTATTCCTTCCATTCAGTGCATTTATTCCTTCCTCCCCAGCCATTTCCAGTTTCGTCAATCCTCATCTGAAATGGAAGTTTTGTGGGGTTTTTTGGGGGGACTATTTGAATGCACCAGTTATTTCCTGCTCTGCTCTGGGCTTTCACGCCTTAGAGAATAAAGAGAGCGGAGTAGACCCCACTGCGTGGTGTTTAGAAGAGGCTGATCACCTCTCAGTCATTGGACAGTTCTGGAAGAAACAGATTGATTCAGATTTTGTTGGTGACACTGGAGACCCTTCAGTTCATTCACTACAGGCTGTTGGACAAGACAAACACATCTGCAACAGCAATACGGTCATTCTGCATGTCACAATCAGACAGACAGACAGATGTGAAGTAGATGAGCTTATGGTGGTCTGACTGTGGTAAGTACCTGAGACAACACCGATGGTGACGTACATCTCGTTGATGGAGTTGGTGAAGGCGGAGCTGATGGTTCCCAGGCTGATGAGGAAGCCCCCCATCATCACCACGCAGCGGCAGCCGAAGCGGTTGCTCAGCATCGTGGACAGGGGGGCTGGGGTGGGCGTGAGAGATGGTCAACAGTCATCAGTCATAATAATCCTTTCACCTCAGTTACATATTAGTTGCACAATAACTCGCCGATCAACTCAACGATAAACTGTTCAACAGAATGATTGGTGTTATTACTGTGCAGACTGGCTGCAGACTGTACATGCATATGAATGGTGTACAGTTACAAGTGTACAAGTAAAACACTTTATTCATAATTAAGTTAGGGATTATTAGTCCAGTCTTAGCTGCTGTGCAGAAACTAGACCTCACTATGTTTACGTGCACAAAATAAACCTGGTTACTCAAAGAACTCAGGTTACAAAGGTGTTAGTCTATATCCACGATGTTCCACTTCCAAGATTGGAAATTCCGCTGGATGTCACTCTTTACGGATGTCCCGTTACCTTCCCTTTTTTTTTGTGGTTCCTTGTGTGCGATTTCTGAGGACTATGGTTAACCGCTCCTCAGATCTCTGCAGGGTAAATCCAGACAGCTAGCTAGACTATCTGTTCAATCTGAGTTTTCTGTTGCACGACTAAAACTACTTTTGAACGTACACGTTCCACCAAAACAAGTTCCTTCCCGAGGCTATTTTGCAGAGGCACCGCGGGCTCCATCCAGAGTTTAGCACCGCCAAAATGATTGTGATTGGTTTAATTAATTACATTACGATCCAAAATCAATTAATTAAATCCAAGAATTGATCTTAGTCTGTATCATGTGAAACTAGAAGACATAAGGAATCCATTGGTACCAACTATGTCATGTTAGCTTGTCTGTAAGGGGGTTAAATAACGCTCCAAAGATGGGCCACATTTTTGGCTCATTTTTTATTGTGTTCATTTTAAATATAAAGTACATTAATGTAACTGCTTTGGGGTCAGTTCTTAATGTAAACACTGATACTTTTAAGAATGCAGCAGGTTAGAGGGAACCTTCTACAATTGTAGAATCTCTTTCATATCCTAGCAAAATTGGTATTGTAACTGAAATGTTCCTAGCCTACTAGATATAGAATCGAAAATAACATTGAATTGGGAATAAAATCCATGATAAAAACTCCGTATGAAGTCACTGTCATGCGCGTCTGGCACTTTGTAAAAAGCCGTACAAAAGAAGGAAACACACATGAGTAAAGCTTAAGTGGCTTACCAGTGAAGGTAAAGATGAAGACACAGATGGAAATAACCCAGGACACTCGGCTGTTGCTCTCCCCAAACTCTTCCATCAGATCCTGGAGGAAGACCCCCAGGCTCTTGAGGGTCCCATAGGTGCAGACCTCCACGAAGAAGAAGGCCATGGCCACAGCCCAGCCCCAGCCTCCATCGGGCACCTCTGGGTAAACTTTTGGACCCAAACAATGCTGGGAATGGGGCATCGTCATGGCTACAGCAGGCCACCTGGAGGAAGACACAGAGTTGACGTGAGTTGAAATCCTACTTGAAGTTGAATTTGTTTAAAACCTTGTCGAAACATTGGTTTAATCTTCTACAATCCAATATTATATTAACACAAAGTGAAAATATCGATTCATATAGTCATCTTAAGGATGTGCCTTTAATTTGAAATTCCCACTCCCACTATATCTATTCTTTTTATCAAAAAGAGTAGTTTGTTTTTAATTTACATCTGGACGTCTGGAAGAGCTCAGTAATGACATTGTCAAGTCATATTTGAGTTGCTGGGATCGGGACATCCCTATTAAAATGGGCTCATGTATCAATCGCAGGCCCCTGAGTTGAATCAAATCAAAATTGTTTCGTGGCAGACTTTATGATATCAGTAAATATTGTGTCGTTGTCCAAAGAATCAATATAATACTCTATTGTGATAAAACGTGTGATTTGAGAGCACTGTGACTGAAACTAGGACTGTCACGACCATGTTTCTATCAGCGTCATTAAAGACTTAATTGTCTTTTATTCTGTTCAGTTTATGCCACACAGTGCTGTTGTGTCCGGCTTTGCAACTTGACCCATTTAGTTTATCTAATTATATGATTTTCACAAAAATGATTGGATGGAAACAGAGTAGCGTTGGGATAGGGTTCATTTCAGGAATATGTCCGTGCACAGTGAGAGCAGATTGGTGTTGGCGATTGAGGCAGTAAAGTTGTCAGTAAACAAAGGCTCCCCTGTGAGTCTCCAGACGAGGCCTGGAAGCTGAAGCAGGGAACAGTAAACACTGTCTAGCAAACTATTTGAAGAGTCATTGAACCTCCTTTGCCAGCGATCGCGTCATTGAGATGAGCAGCCATTGAACAAAATGGATTTACGACTGAAGAGGAACTTTCCCCAGAGCCTATACTATAACCTATAATGAAAATAACTATTAGCTGTAGACCGACACAAGCTAAGATTTTGACACTATAGACCAGTTGAAAGACTGGCAGTGTGAGCCCGTCATCGCTCAGTCAGGTAGTGTGGAGCATTACAGCACTGTGAAAAACTCTTCCTCTTATATTGCACATTTCAATATCTTTATCATTAGTTTCCTGTTAGGTTTGATTTTGTCTTACATTTGCACTATTTAGAATGTATTACTGTATTGTACATATTACTTATCTTTTTTATTTATATATTATCTTTCTGAATCTTAAATTTAAATCTTTAAATTTAATTTTTTTTTTAATCTTTTTGTCTATATTTCTTATCTTTTATATTATACTTGTTGTACGTGTCCTTATTGCACCGTGGGTCGGAGGGAAACGTTTTTTTTCAATTGATCTGTAGGTCTGGGCGTACTGCAGAATTGACAATGAAGTTGACTTGACTTGACTAGAGAGAGAGATGCCCTGGTCACGCTTTTAGCCTCCGGTACCGATTACCAATCATCATCGGGCAATGTCTGCCGATAAAGGGCCAATTCCAATCTTTTTCGCGTTGTTTGGTTTAGTCATAGCAGCTGATGTAGCTGTATTATAGTCAAAGATCCTCTATGCTAAAGCTAGCGCATTTCAAGCAGAGCCAATGGTATGAAACGGTCCAAACTTCCTGTCTCCTAAACGGGGCGTGGCCTCGTTTGAACGTGTAGTGAACGTCGTGTGGATGAAAAGTTATATATTTGTATAATTTATTATGTTCTTTTGCCAACGTTAGATATTTACACAGCTAAAAGACATATTTAGCATCGCGGAGATTGGTTTTGTTAGGGCGTTCACGGACGTTAGCTGTCGTTAGCTTCTCTGCGTTGCCAGGTCTGGCGAGAGTTTGGTCCTGAGACAGAAACCGGTCTCAAACAAAGTGCCATGTTAGTGTCAGAATGTTCTGGAGATATGTGGCTTGTGAAAAATGGCTCCAATATGTACTTGGGTGACTAGGGGGCGAAAGAATCGCTCATGATCTGTGTTCACGTTCACTTCTCCCGTTGGAATCAACAAACTCAGGACCTGCTGCTAGTCTCCTAAAGAGGCGCGGCCGTGGCGGAGCCCACGTGACACAGAGACAGGAAACTACTCTGAGTAGGGGCGTCTCGGGTCTAAACAGTCTCTGTTATAGTAATGGCCTGTTTGTAGTGTATTGGGATCTCCACCAGGTGGCAGTGTAACCGGCAATATAATGGTGTCCCTCTATTTTAGGCCTATGGATAAGAATCATAAGTCAGTCTTGTTTCTTATACCCTTTTCCCACCAAAAATGTGTGCATAAATGTGAGTTTTTGAACAGGAAAAGCTGCTAATGATAGACGGACTCCTTTCCCATTTCAAGTAGACGAGTGTGCGTTTGATTTAGTTTGTTCTGGTGTGTTACGTTGGACGTCACAAACACGCAGGCAAACCGGTGTTAACTTCTCCTGCTACAGCTTACGGTGCACAAAACTGCAAACTCTGCTGTACCGTTCTTATTATACATCCACGTGCCGTGTATTCACTTGATATCTTCTCCTGAACTTAAACTCTCCTCTGCTCCAACCGCTCGCCCTGTGAGAAAACAGGTGGTACACCCAATAACGCGCCTGCTCCCGGATTTCAAAACAGACCATAAATGGCGCGTTATTTATCCTGAGCAGTACAGCGAACCGGCGACTCTCAAAGTCTTGTAGTGGGAACTTAGCTTTAAGGGCTGAGAAACAGTCACCAGCTGGGACCAGTACGAACAACAATGTGAGCTGATAACACACAAACACACAAGCTATCTACACACACACACACACACACACCGGTTTGTACTCAAACACAGCGCAGGATAGGTGCCCTCCTTCACCTCAGGCTATCGCCTCCATTATGAAACAATTATGTCATATCCCCCAGACAAGTATAGGCATAGCCTATCTAAAATACTGTTGAACTCCGATTTCAGATAGTGATATGATATGGTTACGTCATCCTGTGTAAGGAAGAGGCACAAAAAAAAAGAAGCTTTAAAGCTGCAGCGGGTAGTAGATTTTCTAAAGCCTCTCTATGTATATAATGTATACGACATATTAAGTAACATGTATGTATTGTTTTATTTCATTCGATTCTATTCTAGTTTAAATATTTGCATGTATGTTCTGAAGGGGCTACAACTTAAGTTTCATTGTGAAACCCTGCGTTGTAAAATGAATGACCCTTGTCACCGTGTCATCCTAAAATGGATTAGCGCTAATGGCCACTGGCTGAGGGCCCTAAAAGTCAATGGCGCTATAAAGATCATTCTGTCAATTTCCTTGTACGTGTACACGTACTTGGCCAATAAAGCTGATTGTGACAAGAATAGCACTAATACCAGCTTTTATGATTACACTTTTTTTTTTTTTAATATGCACAATTACTGTATATTACATTACATTATTTAAAATAGATTTAGAAGATTTAAATGTTTATATAGCTTTTTATATAGTATATGGAAAGGTCAGGGAGGAAGGAGTGGGCGTGGCTTAGCCCCTCTTCCTTTTGAAGAATGACCGGAAAGGGGAGGGGGATAGGAGCACAGTTACAATGTAATTTAAAATCTGCTTTAAAAAGAATGTAATATGTAATATATGTTTATTCAGCATGTTTGTTTTGTCCATATGTGCTCGTGCTGTGTTTCCCCAAGTGGTAGGCCAGGTCTCAGCTGGCTCAAATATCAAACTCCGCCTATGGTCTTACATGATCTTATCTCTGTAGTTCAGTGACTTTTCTTGGCATCAAATGAGTCACTGTACAGCCGAGAATTACACACGAACAAAGGAACATTTTGAACGCACTTGCTTTGCGATTGAACACGTTTCTAAGAACATTTTAGACCGCAGTGCAGTGGAGGAGGGATGATGTCATGACGGGGAGCACGCAGGCAGTCAGTCAGGCTACAGCTCGGGCGCCTGGTTAGCTCAGCAGGTTGAGCGCGCGCGCGCCCATACACAGAGGCGCAGTCCTCGACGCAGCGGTCGCCTGTTCGACCCCACCGGCGGCCCCTTTTTCCGCATGTCTTTCGCCCGCTCTCTTCTCTTTCAAGTCTAAGCTGTCCTGTCACAATAAAGCCCCGAACATAAAAAAAACCAACTAAACTAACACTAAAAAAAGAGCCTAGGCTAACTTTGCAGCTCTCCACACGGCTGGGTTGACACATGAAAATTAGCCACATTTACATAGCCCATTTGGTTGGTTTCAGGTGAAATCGTCTACGTGTCTGAATGTCGGTAGTAGCTTAGCAATTGGTTGACATAAATGTGTCAACGTAACATCGCTGAGTTCTGGCTCGTTATTCTCAGACACCAGAAAAACGACATAGCGTGGTTTTCATCTCTTCATCCGGAGTGCCGTTTTCTAATGAAGCGGAACAGCTTTGGCTGCTGCCGCGGTGCTCCCACGGACGGTGAGCGGAGCGGAGGCTCGGCAGCATCACACAGCTCGAGTTGCCAGGTTGACGTAATTTACTTACCGGCAGTTGACTAGAGAGGTTGGGAGAGCAGCCTTCTCGTGTAACAAAGCCAGTTTTTTTTTTTTTTCTCCTCGTCATGTCATTGTCTCTCTATGATGTTACGTTATATTGCCAAGCAATACTTTACGTAGACAATTCTTTCTTTAAAAAAAAATGGTAGCCTAATATGTAAGCTAGCTAGCCTCCTCCTCCTGCTAGGCTAAATAAAATAGTGAAATAGTAAAAGCCGAAATTGCTTCATCTATCACGACTGCAGCAGCCGCATCTTTTTGTCTGCAGTGAATCAGTTCCTGTCTGTTTTGGCAGGTCTTTACTGGCTCGAGCCGGTATTCAAACGCGGCTGCGCAAATCCCATGAACGCGCAGGGCGTCCCTAGTGAGAACAGACTGTAGCCTAAACTGTAGACTGTGACGCACACACACACACACACACACACACACACACACACACACACACACACACACACACACACACACACACACACACACACACACTCACTCAACTGGAATGAACCTAATCTATGAACCGGCTACAATACACGTGCGCTTTGTAGGACTCGCATAAACTATAAACACCTAAATAAGATAAGCAGCATGTGATGGGAATCATATAGTCTACCTGTTTGTAACTTTTGATATGTCATTTCGTATCTGGCTTATTTCTTTGACGTTGCAAAGAATTCATAGAATCTGGGGCTTTACATATAACTCATCTCATGTGAGTTATTAGTTAATTGTGACTGTGAATGATTTGAGCACGCACACCTAGCATGAACAATATTTTCGCATGGGAATGCTACCTTTACGCATTTTATTTTCGGACATGAATGCAGCTTCAGCTGGTGCGTGCCCTTTTTTTTTTTTTAGAGTTCATGCGCGTGTAAACCGGCCGCGGGGATCAACAGGTTTATTCCAGTGTGTGTGTGTGTGTGTGTGTGTGTGTGTGTGTGTGTGTGTGTGTGTGTGTGTGTGTGTGTGTGTGTGTGTGTGTGTGTGTGTGTGTGTGTGTGTGTGTGTGTGTGTACTTCCTCTTGTACTAGAACATATATAAGTACAGTATGTGAAAATGTGGAAGGACTGAAGAGAGACGCAAAAAACTGCTATAAAGGATTCTTTTTTTTTTTTTTTTTTTTCTTCTTCAAGCATGTGAGAATTTGCATGCAAGTATAAGGAAGTTTTGGGCCAAGACTAGTTGGGCTACCTTTGCCAAACCCTGTGAGTCACACCATTGATTAAAAGGAAATTTATACACAACATAGGCTAAGCTAAAATCCCCTTTTCATAGACGCACACAATAGAGCTCCCTGGTTACGCTCTGCCCACAAACAGCTAACGTGCAGATGGGATAACTGAAAATATATGTTCTTACATAAATGGAATTTGACCAAACAGGTGCGAGAATGTCATTATAAAACTTCCTGACCTTTTCAGAACAAAATTCTGGATTTCATTTAAATACAATCTTTACTTAGCACATGTTTAGAAGTGTTGATAAATGCCATATCAAATTTTAGCCTGCATTTATTTCTGTATAATTTATAAATGACTCACGTGTTTCTCAGCTGTGACTGATCCTCTGCTTTATGTTTGAGCATTCAGAAGTGCCCTGACCTTAAATACTTTTCAGTTTGTGACAGCGCCAGGGGTGTGTCTAAAGGGTGGCCAGACAAGTTCCTGCCCTGATATCTGATTGGTCCACCCAGGTGCCACCTCAAAACCAAATGTCATTATTGGTTAAGAAGCGGTCGGCCTGCATCTTCTCCATCAGTCCTGGAGACTTGATAGCCTGACAAGCCAGACCCACATCAAGACGTTGGGTCTGGGAACTCACCATTGGCAGGGCTCAATCCGAGGCTCAATAAACGGTTGTCTTTCAAATTCCCTCTGCACGTAATAGGATAGCGCTACAACCAGGCAGAGCAACAAAGAAGGTAGCGGAGGTAGTTGATAGATTCAACTTTTGCCGTATCGGGTCGGCAAAACTCCAAACACATCTTGCTTTTTTTTAAGAATGATTTCTGTGCCGTTCTTTGTTCTTTTCGCAAAGAAAAGCTTAACTCCAAGTCTTCCAGAAGAAGCCCGCCCACCGACTCTATACACGATGTGATTGGCCTGACCAGAGTTTGGTTTTTCCAGCTCACAAGGCAACGGAGAGTGCCTAGACCCCCCTGGCTGCAAAATAATTTTGCTGCCGCTAGGGTGCGTCTAGATTTCTAGGCTCTAGACTAGACCCAGCTATGAAAAAAATATATCCTTTTAATTTCCAAAAGGGTCTCTACTAATGTGAGCTTTCATTTACCATTCAACACTGACATGATGATGTTGAAACAAGTATCTTGTCATATCTGGCCGTTTCATGTGTGACGATCATTGCAGGCCACGACTTGTCAGCTGAAGTCACGAAGGACCCACGGGATCTCGCGGATTCTCGTATGATCGCGCGATATATAACGGGATGTGGTTTCTATAAACGGAACCACAAAACCAGCAACAGTTTGACTTCAGGCCTGTCTCCGCCCCATTATGACGTTTTCGAGGCGTAGTTAAGGGAAATACGATCCGCCGTGAGCACTGTGTATTTTATTTTGAAAATTAACCGGGTGTTTTATTTTGTTTCTGTGCTCGACTTCCTGTCCCGCACAATCTGCCCTGTGCTGAATCGCCGCGGAGCTCTCGGTGCGGATCCGCAGACATTCCGCAGTTGGTGGAAATTGAAAATGCGCCACGTCCTTTTCCTATATTTTCTAGATAAGGGTAGGATGTCAACTTTCATTGGTTGTTGCTGAAAGAGTAAAACGTTTAATATAATTTCTCGTGATCTGCAGCGTGTGGACCTACTTTTTACTTTCTACTTTTTTTTTCTCCTGTTCATACACTTTTTAATTTCAGTCGGCTTTTTTTTTTTCACGCGAGAATCGGAAGTATCAAGACTCCTCTAACTGAAGGCCAAACCAAGTTCGTTATGTCTTGTATTGAGGTCCTTGGGAGGCTTCGCCTTCCTATTTAAGATTTAAGACTGCTTTGCTGTACAAACTGAATAATGTAACACTGGTCCAAAACAACCAGGGTGTCTGAATGTTTCTCCTACATGTAACTATCAACTTCACGATGACATTTTGACTATCTCCTCATACTTCTTAAATTTGAATCCTCCTTGGCTCACAATATCTTTAATTTTGTGTCTTTTTTTTTCTTCTTCTTTTTCCATCTTGTGTGTTTTGTGATTTAAATCCCTGGAATGGCGTGTGAAAAAAACAACTACAATATTGTTGGACAAAATTGAAACTATCGGAGACTTGCCCAACGCCCCAGAAACCGGGGGTTCCATTCTTTTACTATTGACTTTGAACTTAAGATTGTTTTCTTGTTCTCTTCTCTTCTCCCCCGGGACCTTTTGTCTTTGTCTTTTCTCGGCAGTAGGTTGTCCCTCAGGGTGTGAGGTTCCAGCTGGTTATTGTGTTTTTTTTTTTTTTCATACTCGTGAGTTATGTCATAGGTACAAGGCTGTACCGATAAAGGGAAATACAAAGTGAGGAGGCTAGCTACAGAACAATAACCTGCGATATTTGCTGTACACCCTGTTTTGTTTTCAGGGCTCATTGAAGTAGTTTGCAGTCTGCAAAAAAAGCAGAAATGAAAACATGTAGGGCTGCAGTCGAAAAGTCAAAAAAAAAAGCTTTTATGTCCTTTTCCTAACCACCTTTCCTTAACCTCAATGTAAAACGTCATGAGGTCAAAGAAATATGTGAAAATAATGAGAAACTTTAAAATATTGACTTCGTATCTCAAAATAATGAGAATGTATTTCGAAATATTGACTTAATATCTCAAAAAATAATTCTATATTGTATTTAAAAATGGCGGGTTTGTACAGGATGTCCCGTATCCCGCTAGTGAAGATTTTCTCTGTCCAATCAGTGGTCTGCTGTGTTTTAACTCTACCTTTTTATTATCTGTTTAGCTCACTTGGAACCTTTAAGGAAGCCATGTTGGCTCTTTCACTATCCTGGTTATAGTACTAAGGCTACATCTACATCGCTACATTTTGTTTTGAGCCAAAAGTGATCACCGTGCACAAAGTTTGTATGTTTTTATCTCCAGTAGAAGAACTAATATCTGTCCAAACCTCATATCTCCTCAACATTCTGGTATACATAAACGGGAGGCAGCGTGGCGACTCCGCCCACTGCTGGTGGTTGCCATGGTAACGCTAGTACCTAAGTCTCAGAGAACGAGACGTCGTGACCGATGAGACCCAATCAAGAGGAGAAACGTTGGCGTCAGTGTCGGTGTTGCCGAAGGTCTCCGTTTGCGGCGGTTGAGACGGCAACACAACCCCGCAGATTCTAAACCAAAACGGGTCAGAAGTGTTTCCAAATGTCTCCGGTTTAGGGGGTCGGAAACGCCAGAGCAGGGGGAATGAGAGGGGGAAACACCAGAGCAGGGGGAATGAGAGGGGGAAACGCCAGAGCAGCAGGAATGAGAGGGGGAAAAACCAGAGCAGGGGGGAATGAGAGGGGAAACACCAGAGCAGGGGGGAATGAGAGGGGAAAAACCAGAGCAGGAGGAATGAGAGGGAAACACCAGAGCAGGGGGAATGAGAAGGGGAAACACCAGAGCAGGGGGAATGAGAGGGGGAAAAACCAGAGCAGGGGGAATGAGAGGGGGAAACACCAGAGCAGGGGGAATGAGAGGGGGAAACACCAGAGCAGGGGGAATGAGAAGGGGAAACACCAGAGCAGGGGGAATGAGAGGGGGAAAAACCAGAGCAGGAGGAATGAGAGGGGGAACGTAGCAGAAGATATGAGTTTTTAAACCAAATGTAGCAATGTAAACGTAGCCTAAGAGTAGTCTTCAAAGTTGACTCTTTCGTCTTTTACCCTAAACGAGTCCAGTGGCACGACTTTTGCTGGAGTAGAATACTGTAGCATTGGTTTAGCCACATAACCAGGTTGGCCATTTTTGGGGTTTAAATCTTATAAACATCACAACAAAAGCCCAGTGTGCTGTGCTGTTGTAATTAGTCAGAGCTTAGAATGGTCCGAACATTGAACAGATCGCTGTACACGGCAACGCCTGTGGTCAGCGGCTGTAAATGTTGTGAAATGTTTGACTTGGGACTGACCTCGCTTAACATAACCATAAACACCCGTCAACATGTACGTCAGTCATTCAAATCTAATTCATAAGCTCCTTTTATCAATGCAAAAATGAATTCCATGAAATAAAAATAACACGAGACAAATTCTTTGCTTTGCATAGGTTCATTCTTGTGTTCATTTCTTTGTTTCTTTCACTTGTTTTGGTCTTGTGCAATTAGTAAAATACTTTTACTCTTTTACAAATGATAATAGGCACACACACACATATACAGTACATACACACCTTCTGAAATGTATCCAGGAGGCATACACCGAAACATCTAATACATGTCAATGCAGTTAAATACAATACAGAATTAAAATGAAAACGATTCAATTCTTTATCATGGACGTGAACTAAAAATATTATTAATGACAAAAATAAACACGTTGCTACAATAATGCAACTTACTAAAAAATATTTGTCAAGTAAAAAAAAAATGCTATGAACATTGTGGTTATAGTTCTGCTCCAGCATGCAGCTCATACTTTCATAAAACACTCGTTGAAGACAACCCTCCCTGATTCATTTTGAAGTAGTCGACAGCATCTACACGTTAAAGGTCCCATGGCATGAACATTTCACTTTATGAGGATTTTTTTTTTAACATTAATGAGTTCTCCCAGCCTGCCTATGGTCCCCCAGTGGCTAGAAATGGCGATAGGTGTAAACCGAGCTCTGGGTATCCTGCTCTGCCTTTGAGAAAATGAAAGCTCAGATGGGCCGATCTGGAATCTTCCCTTTATGATGTCATAAGGGGAAAGGTTACCTCCCCTTTCTCTACTTTTCCCACCCAGAGAATTTGGCCCGCGCATGAGAAAGAGAGAGACATCATGGCTTTCAAACGAGCAAAATGGCAGTTGGTCAAGGCCACACCCCACCCTCCACCTTGCCCCCCCTCTCTCCTTCTCAATAGCATTTAAAGCTACAGACACAGAAATGGCACATCCTAAGGAAAGCTCATTGTGGGACTGGCTCTAGTGGCTGTAATTCTGCACCAAGGCTGAATTTCGGGAAAGAGACTTCAGATACAGTATTAGGGGACCACTAAGGTCTATATAAAAGAGACTTCAGATACAGTATTAGGGGACCACTGATGCCTATATAAAAGCATCCAAAAAGCAGCATGTCATAGGACCTTTTAAGAAATGTCCTTTCAGTTCACCGTTGATGTTTGGAAACTCAACAGCAAGCTGGAAGGAAGTTCAGAGGTACTAACGTTGCTGTGACAAAATTAGAAGTGTCTTTGCAACACAATCATTATGTAACACGAGGACCAGATTGTGGCTCTCTCTAAAGGACTACATCTACTTCTTTTTCAGTGTTTAGTTTTTCCCACGTCAACTTGAATTACTTAATCTATTATTTTCTCTCTAATGGAAAAAAAAAAGAACTTGGCACCCTGAAAGACTTTTTTTATTTTTATTTTTTAATGCTCGTTCATCCCACTTGCCAGCGCCTGTCTGTCTGTTTGGCCATCTGTCCTTCTACCCATTCACGAGCGCCTGGCCTGGCCACCTCCAGTCCCGTCTCGGCACCAATTAATCTACCAAAACACATCAACACAGCAGTTAGTTGCGTCTACAGGATTTGTCAAATGCAGCTCATGTCCCAGTTCCTGGATTATGGGGCATTCCGGTACAACATTCCGGTTTGTTTTCACCATTGGAGCAACAGATTCTAACTGGGGGTTCTTGGGGTAACCACACCTGGGAAATTTTAAACATCGAACACTTAAGTTCCTGCATTCTGGAGAATTCTTCTGCAACAATTTGTGCTTTTTCTGCATTGACTCATATAGTGAAAATGCCTTTGGTTATTAATAAAGAATATTATTATTATTAGTAGTAGTAGTACTATTATTAATAATTAATGCATCACCTATATTGTTAAAAACTTTCTGCATATTCAAAACATCCCACGTGTTTTTTAAACCGTTAAGATATTTTTCATTCATCATCATGAGAAGATATTTGGGGGGGTTAAACTGGCCAGTTAGGATTATTAACCCCCCAATAGATTATAGGGGAAGCGTAGTGTTGGATCGTCCACTCTGCGTATAATACAACGTAGCCAGCCTGTAAAACTGTATGTGAGATTTTTTTGTATGTCCGAAATCTTAGTATGAAGCCAATAGTACATGAATTGCATACTACTGTATTTTCGGTGAAATGTTAGTGTGCAAACAGTGGACACTACGCCGGCATAAGTATCCCACAATGCAATGCGGTGGTAACGACAACGTTCGAAACAAACGGACAGAAACACTTACATTTCCTTTTTCAGAAATGTAAGTGTTATCGGGCAATGCCGCTAGAGCGGAGGTCTGCGGGGGTTACCACGGTTACGCGTCTCCAGCGGCAACTCCAGCTCTCAGGAAGTGACGTTGAAAATTACAGCTCAGTGCGTCCGAAAAAGAAGCACACTACTCTTTACTCGCACAAAAGTATGTTGGACGATAGTATACGTATTGAGTATGTGGTGCATAGTATGCGATTTAGGACGCAACCTTGGTCTTTTGAATGCTTTGGCGTTTGGCCTGTAAAGGAGGAGAGCTAGCAATAGCTTGACATTTAGCACTTCTGGATGCTCACAGGAGGAAACTCGTTCTCGTCGTCCAGACACACGGGGCCAGCAGCGAACTCGTGTTCTGGAATGACCTCGCCTTTCTTTGCCCCGCCATCTTCAGAGTAGCCTGGGTAGAACCAAGTGAAGGAGGCAGACAAATCATGAGAGCAGCTTGATTTTTTTTTGACTTGTGTTAGAAACAATTATGATTCTGTCTTGTTAAATATTTAAACTTCTTGCATAGAACGCCATAATCATTAGATCATCATCATAAGATGACGTGGGAGCCATTAATCTGTCCTTGTCTGGAGGACATGCCTCCCAGACTGAAATCTACAGTAGGAGGAGACAACTACTTTTATTATGACTAAAACTGACTCTACTTGCAGTAGTAAACAAACTTTAATAGAACTTCAGTGGTTTCTGTCTATCCTTTGATAATGAAATTCTTCTAAAATACGTTGACACAGCATACTTAAGCGTTGATGCTACATGAGGTCTGCCTATGTATGCAACAAGCACTTGACACTGAGGCCACATTTTAACAAGCTGAAGGTAGAGAGCGGGCATTGGAAATGTGCTAGTATATGCCTCTTACTAACATCAATACGTGATTTGCAGGTACCGTACATCTTGAGATATAAATGGTACCGTTACAATACTGTTGCCAAACAAGAACACCAGCCAACATTGGCAGCCTAAATGGGTGTGTTTTACATTGAGATTTGGTGGGGAAAATGACTGGATTGCTTCATGGAACCAACAGGAAGAGGGTGCTGTACTGGTGCACACAGTGCTAAGGCTTTCAGAGCTTCATTTGACATAGAACAGTGAACTGATCTGAAAGGGGCCCAAACAGTCCTGCATGCAACGTGCATTAGGTTTTAGTTTGGGAACCTATAGTTTAGTAGTAGTAAGAGCAGCGATGGAAGAAGTATACAGATCCTTTACTTCAGTAAAAGTACTACTGCCACACTATAAAAATACTCTGTTACAAGAAAAAGTCCTGCATTGAAAATGTTACTTAAGTAAAAGTATGTAAGTAATATCAGGAAAATGTTAAAAGTATTACAGGTAAAAGTACTCAATGTCTCGTCCCATTGTAGAAAGTGTAAAGGATCCGAACAGTTGTGTTTAACGGTCTAATCATTTCAGCTGGACTTGTAGGCCGTTATATTGTTGGCTAGTTTCATTTAGAATAAAACATCAGATTTTATAAACTACATGTGTTTAGTGTGCAGGAATCTTAATATGTAAAGTAACTAGTAACCAAAGCTGTAACAGATGAATGTAGTGGAGTAAAAAGTACAATAATTCTCTGAAATGTAGCGGAGTAGAAGTAGAACGTGGCATGAAAAGAAAAGGCAAGTACCTCAACATTTGGACTATAGTACAGTACTGGAGTAAACGTACTTAGTTGCATTCCACCACCGAGTAAGAGTGCTAACTCTCGCTGCTTCTTTCTTCAAAAAAAGATGTCCACACGCAAACAGAGTGAAGCCGAACCCTTCCTTCCCACAAATGGAAACGTCTGTGACTACTAACCAGTGAGGGTTGCAGTGACGGGACCAGAGGCTGGTAAGGCAGCGGTCGCAGCGTAGGATGGACAAGCCTGCGCTGTCCCTGTGACCTCTGACCCTTCCGACTCGGTTCCCTCGCCCGGGTCTTCATCAATACCAAAAAGCCTGAGAGGGGACAAGAAGAAGGAAGGAAGAACACAGGAGTAAAGGCAATTTTACATCAGACATATCAAGACGTTTTTTAGACTTCCAGACCCATTTAGCACTAGGGGTATAACGATACATCGATCTACTGTAGATCGAAACATCGGTTCAATCCTCAACGATCCAATATTACCGATACAAAGTGAAAATATCGATACATGTCATCATCTTTAGGATGCGCCTTTATTTGGCAATTCCCACTTTATATTTATTCCTTTTATTGAAAAGAGTAGTTTGTTTTAAAATTTCTGGAAGAGCTTAGTAACGAAATTGTCATATCATATTGTGGTTGCTTTTTGTAAATATAAGTACATGTAACTGATTGTGTTAAAGTGCGTCGTTTCTGTCGCCCCCATGAGGAATTCTAAGTAATGACAACAACACTGTCGGCGCATCCAGATGATACATGCCTTCCAAGATTGCGCACCCCCCCACTCTTCAGAAGAGGTCATTATCTTCACTCAAGTTTCTGTGCATGAAAGTCGCCGGACGCCACAATCTTCTGAACATAGTCCTACTGAGAAATCCAGAGAGAGTTGTGTGGAGCTGATAGTCTTAATTAGCTTTGTAGCAACTCATTTGGCAATGGCTCGAATGTAACGGGCGTTCATTAATATTAAAGCACTAAAGCTTTAAATGGGCTTATGTATCGTCTCGTATCGATCGCAGGCCCCTGAATTGAATCAAATCGAAACTGTATGTAATGTAAGTTAACAGGGCAATCTTGCTACTTGTATTTACCTTCGCAAAAGGGTTGTTTTACCACTGACAGGCTAAGATTAATATTCTAAGTGTTTGACAACATTATGGAAAGGATTTCTAAGGAGGTCCACCTTTCTGGTAAAGAGTAATTTCCTTTTTTTACATAAAAACTTCAGAGAAATTGCATTTGCTAAAGCCACCAGGCTAAATAAAGCTACCAAATAAACAGTGATTTTTAGCATCGTAAAACACTCTTCATTCTCAGTTGACAGAAACAAAATAAATATTCTGAAAAGCCATTTTGGGTGGTCGTTCATCTGTTCCAACTATCACAACTCTAGTTTTGGTTAAAATAAACACATAGTTTACTGATATACATGTGAATATATGCTGGCTCTATACATGCTAAAAGTATTGCTTTTTTAAATGGACTCTGGTGGGTTTAGCTCTAGCGACCTCAGAGCTGTTTCTGGTTAAACGGAAAGGTCTTAAAGAGGTTTTAAAAAGGTCCATCTCTGTAGGGATCCTTTCCATAATGTTGTCAGACACTTAGAATATTAATCTGAGACACTCAGCGGCAAAACGAGCACTTTTAGTGGACCAAACTGACGATGCACATTTGTCCCATAGGGTAACATTTCAGCCTGGTCTGTGGCTGCTGGTTACAGGGTTCACTGTATAATACTGGACCAGTTTCAAAGATTGTTGTTCCTATCAATCACTTACACACAACAAACGCATAGGAAAATAGGGTCCAGGTTGAAAAAAAAAACCATACGAAATTACCCTTTAACATCTATCTTCCCCCCCCTTGTGAAATATGTTGTAGCCTCACCTGTGTTTGTGGGCTAACATGCACTCTCCTCCATCCAGTGGATCCACGTTGTAGATGAACAGCTGGCCGTCAGCTGTGGCCACCAGGACCCGCGGAAGCTTTTGGATCCTGGAACATCCCATTAAATATCGGTTTCAGTTGTTTTGTAACAATTATAGCATTCACTTACGTCCAGCCCAACAGTGAGAAGAACAAGCAACCGAATCATTTACACTTTGTCACCCTAAAAATAGTCTGCAGACAGCTATTTATTTCTGCACCATTCACAGCTGGATCAGGAATGAGGACAACTAGATATACATCTTAACTCAGATAGGCTTTTTTAGGAGGTAAGGTCAAATCTCTACTCTCTTAAAGCTACATTGTGCAAGAATTTCTCCCATCTAGCGGTGAAATTGTATATGACAACCAACTGAATGTTACTTTCTAGCCCTTCCTCCTAAGGTGGCCGAACCCGAAATTAGCTCTTAGTATCTCCACCGTTTACACGCAGCCGTTCTAGCCAATCCAATATTAACTTTGGTCTTGTTGCTTCGCCTGTCGCGTTGTCGTTTAAAGACAATCCCTTTTTCGCTTCCCTGGCGAGTAATCTCCCCCCTTGCATTCGTCACGGTGTCAATAGGTGTAAGAGGGCAAAATGCAGAGGTATGTCCCTCTTTGGATAATGTATTTTAAAGATGGAGGCTGTCATTCGCTCATATGTATCCTGAATGATTCTGATTGGCAGATCTACGCTTACGAGAATACTTTGATTAGTTGGTGAAAGTAAATACACATGAATGTGCACATATTTGTGAAAGAACAAAGAATCGAATCAAAAAATTACACAATGTAGGTTTAAGGTCTAAATCCCAAATGTTCTTTAAAGTCCCCCGCCGCCAGACGGCCATCCTGCCGCCTCCTGGCTGAACACGGTATGAGGGTCAAACATGTAGAACATAGGTGCCCAAATTCTTTCATATGAAGGGCCAAAATGTATCTGGACGGAAGGCCACGGGCCAAAAATAAATGTTGATGTTGAATAAAACCGTAATTCTTCGTAGATAAAACTTCCATATTTAATTAAATATGGAAGTTTACCAGAACTGTGCTTTACATAGCCATACAACTGAGATGAAGTACTTTTTAGCTGCACAAAATGAACGTCTCGTAGTCATTACGGTTAGGAATTTTCAGCAATTTCAAAATAAGAGCCCCAAATTAACCAAAGACCATGGCTAAATCCCTCCACTGTTTCTAGCGATCTTGATGCACACTGCTCTTTCACCGGCCAACCAGATGCTAGAACGTAGTAATGAGTCTCAAACATAGCATGAGCAGCGGTGGTGGGCGGGGCCAGTCCAGATGCATAATTTCTCAATGAGGGAGAAAGAGTCGATGTGCTTCCAGCCCCTTTCAGAGTTTTCTTTTTTTTTCTTTTTTACTTTTTACGTGGAAAAACCATGTTAAACAAAATATTAATCATACCAGTATTTTTATATACTGTACTTTAAATGTTTCTGGGTCTGGGACTTTGAGGAACACACACATAAACATAGAGTGAGCGAGTGTGATTGCACAGAGAAGCTCACATAGCTAGGGTGCAGACGTTCCTCTGGCCCGATGTGACGAGGTGAACGGTGGCAAACGCCCGGTCCTGGCTCATCATGCCAGACACCTGAGCAGGGAGGTAGCTGCTGGCTGCGGAGATCATCTTCCCCATGTAGGCTGTCCAGGTGGCAGCCTCATCCCCTCCACTGCACATAGGGTAGAACAAGTTCATCCTCCAACTTCATTTACACTTCGGTGAGTATATTATCACAACTGATACTAGTGGTCAGAGCTACAAAACATACAAGTTGTGATAAAACATACAGTAGCTCTCCCTAAATATAGCACCCAACATGTTTAAATTAATTGTGTGTGTGTGTGTGTGTGTGTGTGTGTGTGTGTGTGTGTGTGTGTGTGTGTGTGTGTGTGTGTGTGTGTGTGTGTGTGTGTGTGTGTGTGTGTGTGTGTGTACCTTAGTCCCAGCTGCTCTAGTTTAAAGATATGCACAGTCTCTGTGTTGCTGGATGCACAGAGGAACTGGCCATCAGGGCTGAAGGATAAAGAGCTTATATTGACATACCTACGCACGCACACACACACACACACACACACACACACACACACACACACACACACACACACACACACACACACACACACACACCAAGTGAAAAAAATTGAGGATTAATTAATAGTTTAAGGGAGATTATCACTTTGACCATTAGTAAGCTATTTATTAAAACCTCTGACTCAATCAGTGTACTCATGATCTCAGCCAACACAGGTCATGTTCCATTTAATAACTTAACTATAAATCAGTCTCCAGGCATAAGCGCATGCATGCCAATGTAGCACTGCAAGAAGAATATATTATATATAATAATATACACAGAAGAATATGTGTTTGGAATCATGATCTAGTTCTTTTAGTTAGGTTTAGCTGTGTCTTTAGATGTGCTCACACGTTGGACAGTGTGTTTCTTTAAAAGAGTGTAGCTGTTACATATGATGTGTTGGAACTCTCACCTCTTCATGCCCCGACGGAACTCAAACAAACGCAGGCCCTCGGGGATGGAGAAGACCCGGATGACGGTGCCCTGTAAATACAGACAGACAGACAGTGAGGGGTTATCTTTATGTTGGTTTACTAAGCTACTTATTTTCTAGAAAAATAGTTTTCTGTTAGGTACTTGGTACACAACCTGGCAGCTGCTATTTCCTTATGCAGAGCTTCAGTGTCCCAATTATAATCTGACATGTAACTAGAGGTGATGGGTCGTTTGAGGCAAAGCCTTAGAGTTTAATATAATTCTGGATCAATGCATGACATAAAACCGTTTAGGTCAGTGGTTGCGTATGGTTTTAAAATGGTGTTTTAATTGCGCGTGACCCTACCGCTCACAGTCATGTGCCCAGAGTGTGGGAAAATATAACTAACCATGCCCAAAGCCTTTGCCGGTGAAAGAGGATCAGCACAGGTTGAATGCCAAGTGAGACTGACTGCCTGTTGCTTCGCTGCTATTTAATTGTCTATTTGCCAAGTACAGTTGTGGTCATTTGCTATGGCGTTAGGTTTATCTCATATCTTGCAAGCGCAATAAAACATGCTCATGAGCAAATGATATAATTCCACACGTGCAGATATTACTCTTCACGCACCTATTCGACAATGGAGAGTTGTACAGGCAGTTGCGAGTGTGAGACAAAACATAGGAAGAGGCAAAGAATGGTACCTGGGGCTATTGAACACAGGCACAGAGCAGCCACCACGCCCCGCAGAGTGTCTGCAGTGCGAGCGCTGGAGGGCATACACGCTCTCGCAGGTCAACTCTGCTCTCCAAGTTGATTTCTGCTCGCCCGAATGAAAATGCCTTTTGACATTTTGGGAGGCACTGGCCTTAGTTTAGTGTGAGATTGGAAAATTTGCATTTTAAAATTATTTTCAAAACTAAAATAATAAATATTTGGACTTTTCCACTCCTACCGGGCCCCCTAGTGGCAGATGGGCCCTAAGCAGTTGCCTACGATGCCTATATCCGGGCCTGTCTTTGGAGCTAATGTACAGTGTGTGCCTATCTCAGGGCTCTGAGCCTTCGGTCTGTTTTACCCTTTCTGAGGCACTGGCAAGTTTGGTGGCCGAGGCGTTGAAGGTGAGAGCTGCCAGAGGACTGTCATGAGCCGGGATCATGGTCACTGTGTTCTGAAACAGAAAGAAAGAGTTATTCCACACTGATGTAATGGTACGGTCACTCAGACCAGCTGCGTTTGCATCACGCTGCAGTATGTTAAGTGCCATTAAGAGACATCCAATTAAAAAAGTAAAATCCAGAAATTCTAATTCTCCCAACATTGAAATGAATTACACTCTCTTTCAAATAAACGGTTAGCTGATGATGTATGTCAATGATGAAATGTTATCATACATATATGTACAGTATCTCACAAAAGTGAGTACACCCCTCACATTTTAGTAAATATTTCATTATATCTTTTAATGGCACAACACTGAAGAAATTACACTTTGCTACACTGTAAGGTATTAAGTGTACAGCTTCTATAACAGTGTAAATGTGCTGTCCCCTCAATAACTCAACACACAGCCATTAATGTCTAAACCGCTGGCAACAAAAGTGAGTACACCCCTATGATAAATTCCCATAGAGGCAGGCAGATTTTTATTTTTAAAGGCCAGTTATTTCATGGATCCAGGATACTATGCATCCTGATAAAGTTCCCTTGGCCTTTTGGTATTACAGTTTTTTTACAATTGCTTACACACTAAAATGTTCCCACAATTAGCAAAACCTTATACTCAAGGAGCAAAACACTAGCCTAGATTTGCACAACTGTAAGCACATTGTCAGCTTCACACTTTTTGCAAAACATTACACACAGTGATTGAAAAACACTAAACACACTTGTATGCATTTGACAAAGACATTTATCATGATGTAATTTCCTTGCAATTTCAAAGCAAAGGCTTTCAAATGAACACACCCATGAACCAGTTGGTTAAACACAGCCACCAGGTATGCAAACACATGATTGCTTAATTGTAGACACACCAATCAGGTTTAAGCACTATATAAAATGCAGCAGGTAAGTTCACCTGCCTTCAACCAAAATGGAAGGAGTCAGAAGAAGAAGACTGAGAGTGAAAGGGGGAATCCACAGAGGAGGAAAATGAGGTAGAGGAAGAGGCACAGCCAGAGGTAGAGGCTGTGGTGGAGGTAGAGGGATAGGGAGAGGGAGAGGAAGACCTGAAGCCGGAGAGAATATTCTCAAAGAAGAAGAGGACCAAATTTATCAAATGAAAGTTGCGCAACACTAGTGGACCATGTTGTGAACCACAGATTGACGCTGAGGGAGGCTGGACTAAGAGTTCAGCCAAATCTTAGTAGATATACAGTGGCATCTGTCATAAGGACATTTCGACAAGGAAACAGGTAAAAGAAAATCTGTCAGTAATCAGCTGCTCATTGTATGCACCATATCAGCACTTTTGATACCCCTCCCTGGACATTTGAGGATTGAGGGTTGAGAACGACAAGGAGGAAGGTGGGCCCATATTCATGTGACCAAGTGACCAAGTCGACTCCCCAGCTGTGCAAGGATGGATTCGACATTCAAGATGGTTGTCTTGCCAATGAGGATATCGCCTGTGATGTTGATGAAATTCTCTGGCCAGATCCAGCTAGGCGAAGAGATAATGTCTAGTATTTTCTGTACTTTGTCAGATCATTTTTTTGTTTGTTGTTGGGTTTTTTTGTGACTGTAACCTGTACTGGATACCGTATTTTATGTTTGTCTGTTGTTTACTGAGCTAACAGTGTTATGCACACTACTGTAGTAGGATGAAAACTTGTCATTCTCCATGTCGACATGTTGACTGATTTGGGTATATGGAGAGAAATAAATTATATTTTCCTCAGTCTGCAGCATTGGTCTTGTGTAGTGTTTGGTGAACTTATTGTAAATGTATCTGTGTTATACATTTACAGTACTCTAATCACTGAGAAGTTGAATTGCTAAAAGTGTTTTAGGTTCGCAACAGCAGTGTGTATCTGGTTAAAACTTAAGTCAAATGAAAAGTGTGTGTTTCATATGGTAACAAAATATGTTTTTTATAAATTAGTGTATAGTTGTGCAAGAGTGTTTCATTTTGCAAAGGTGTTCTGCTAATTGGGTGTGTGGTTGTGCTAATTGTGTGTAGTGTTTTGAAAAAGATTGTCCCTGTTTTCAAAATTGTGCTTAAGCAATTGAAAAAAAACTGTAAAATAGCCCCACATCATCACATACCCTTCACCATACCTAGAGATTGGCATGGGGTACTTTCCATAAAATCATCTCTCAATGCAAATCAAACCAGCTATTAGACTAACTAACCAATCTCTAGGTATGGTGAAGGCTATGTGATGATGTGGGGCTATTTTAATTCCAAAGGCCAAGGGAACTTTTATCAGGATGCATAGTATGCTGGATCCATGAAATAACTGGCCTTTAAAAATAAAAATCTGCCTGCCTCTATGGGAATTTATTATAGGGGTGTACTCACTTTTGTTGCCAGCGGTTTAGACATTAATGGCTGTGTTGTTATTTTGAGGGGACAGCACATTTACACTGTTATACAAGCTGTAAACTTAATACTTTACATTGTAGCAAAGTGTAATTTCTTCAGTGTTGTCCCATTAAAAGATATAATGAAATATTTACTCAAATGTGAGGGGTGTACTCACTCATTCATCATTACTCTAACTTACTATGTAAAGATAAACCGAGTCAACATTTAATTTAATGCTCATTATACAGGCCTCCAAAAACACACAGTACTAGACTGTTAGTTATTATTGATACTAATTACATTTCCACTGAAAAGTTAGAATGATATCTTATTTTAACTAAGATTGTTATCCTTGTCAAAATGTCAATTTATCATTATTTTTTTAGGATAAAAAAGCTCATATATTGTTATAAGATTTAACTCTCAACATGGCATTGGCTTCAGAAATTCGGTATCCATCGGACTCTGATTTAAAATGTAATTTTCTATTGTCTTAGCAGTACCATGACACAATGTTAAACACTGACAAATGGCCAGATGTGTTTTGATCCTGTTGGCCCAAACTTGCCCTGCTGTATGAAGCAACACCAAGTGTTTTCTGTCTGGCTGAGTTCAGCGAACAACCAGCATGTGGCAGAGATCAGCTGACATATTTCCAGGTTAAAAAGGAACCTGAGCTATCTTAATCTGGGCAAAGTTCAAACACTCCATGTTTCATCTGGCAGTGGAGGAACAATAACAACTGGTCGCTGTGAGCAAACAACAAATACTGAGAAACTTTCAACTTGCGTGTAGGAAAACAAATTATTGGATTGGAACTGGATTGTTATGAAAGATGAACTATTTCACAACATTTTTCATATTCTGAAACTGTCGTTCCAAAGAAATCCTACCTGAGTCATATCAGTAGCTCACAGATAGCCTCCATGGTGTGTGTGTTCAATAGTGCCCCCAAATTCCAAATTTTCTGTCCAGCTCACTGATACGGTATATTTAAGGACACACTGAAACTAGAGCATCAATTCCAAAAATATTTTGAAGTCTAGGGTGTCTTACAGACAAGGTGTCATCAGAGAACACATTGTCAGACAAACAAGTATCAGAACACTGCGAGAGGAAGAGATGACCTAAAAAAACACTTAAGAGAAAATGCAATCAGAAAAATCAGTGTGCCCAGTATCATCCCCTGGGTCAACTCGAGTTCTGGCAATATATTCAGTTTCAGGTGTGTGACATTCAAGTAAAAAGTACATAAAGTGTTGAAAGAGTTTTGACCCACTGTGGTTTATTTTTAAAGGATGAGTCTCATTTATTACAGCTCAGGTCTTTTTTTTTTTTTTGAAAATGTATATCCACACATTAAATAACTAGATCTCTAGAACAGCTTCATTTTTCGCGACAGCATACTATATGTAAATTATATGTAAAACTGAAATATATATAAACCTTAAATATGAAATTAATTCTTTTGAACCTTGAATTGAAGCTAGTTGGTAGCTTTCATAAAAATAACTTGTCATATTTTCTCAAACTGTCACTATATCATGACAGGAGATGCTGTTACTGCGTTGCTGAGGTTTCTTTAGTCGATCAGTCATTTTGTATGCTTTTTCATGCTGAATGATTTATTTCCAAGAAACCTATCGGCACATCTCTAACAAACACAGGATTTAAAGTGGAGCTTTTGCATGATTAATTGTGGAGAAACTCAGTTTTACAGATCCGTGGATAAAACAAACTAATCGATTAGTCGGCAAAATCGTATGAGTATTTCGTCGACTAAGGAATGCTTTGATCAAGGACAGCCTGTGGAAATTTGCAAATGCCATTAGGATCACCAGAGGGAGGCAGAGAAATGGGATTTTTTTTTTCAAAACTCGCCTAAAAACACACCTTTTTAAACTGGCTTATTCTTTTTGATCACTGTATATATCTTCACATCAATTGCTGGTCTGATTTTGTTTTTGCTTTGTAAATATGCCCTGTACCTTTTATGAAGTACGCTTGTTATATTGTTTTTTAACTTAGTATATTGTTTTTTCAAGGTGACCTTGAGTGCTTTGAAAGGCGCCTATAAATAAAATGTATTATTATTATTATTATTCTTGTTATTTGCTTCAAGGACTCATGGCGCCACCAACTGGCCCATTATGAGGGTCACCTGAACTCAGCCAGCAATGTGGGTGTATGTGCCAGTGCTTTTTCCCCCTCAACCGTTATTGTGCCGTCGTTCAGTTTTATTCACAGTTCAGTAATATCCAACACTGTCCAAACCGATCCAAATTCCAAACGCCAATTTCATTGGGTACCCAGGAAGCCAAGTGAGAAGTAGATTGGATGAACGATTCTCGACATATTTGAAAGACAACCTACACACAAAGCCCACATTCATACATGTGTATCTGTATTTACAGATTGTAGCATATCATTTGAGATGTTCTGTGATGACATGTTTCTTACCAAATTGTTGGCATCATACACTATGATCTCCCCAATGGTGGCGCTGCCGGGGTACGCCAGGTAGGAGTTGGAATGGCTGATAGATAGAGCACAGAGACCTGCGACAAGGGAGAAAGAATCCTTTTGAACCAGACATAGGCACATGATATGTTTTACAAACAGTGGCTTAGGGATTTATATCTATAGGATCACCAAGTAACATTCACCACTTTGCCTGTTAATTCACACTTTACTATTGACAATAAGATCCACGTTTAAACTGGAATTATCCTTTAAAGCGCCCATATTATGCTCATTTTCAGGTTCATAATTGTATTTTAAGGTTGTACCAGAATAGGTTTACATGGTTTAATTTTCAAAAAACACCATATTTATGTTGTACTGCACAGCTCTCTCTCAATGCTGCAGCTCCTCTTTTCACCTTGTGTTCAGGTCTCTGTTTGAGCTACAGAGTGAGACCTCTTTTCCTCTTCTTCTGTACTATCTTTGATTGCACTCGCACATGCGCAGTAGCTCAGATCATAGATCATGTCAGCTAGCTCCATAGACAGTAAAAGAAAGGCTGTTTCTCCAACTTCGGTCAGTTACAAGGCAAGATTAGCTGGGAGACTTCTTCTAAACGAGGGTGCACGTGTAAGTAGTTCTATGGTAGATTATGGGGAACTTGTGTGTGTTGTAGCAGTGCTTTGCGATTGAGGACAAGGTAGCATGCTAGCGCTAGCATGCTTTTGGCTAGTGTAGTAGTTTGTATTTTTTTTTCTCCATAATATGGGCACTTTAAAGCATCTGTAAACCCACACAGCTGTTTTCAGTTATTCTGGCTGATTAGACCTCTGCTCACGTTGAAGGTGGGCCGGAGCTTTGATGGGAACTTATTACGTCACAAATTTCCAATAAGGATGATAAAGGTGTCATTTGTCCTGCCCTCACAGATGCAACAAAGCTAACAGGAGGCTCAGAAAGATGACCATCAATCAGTCTTTACACACCCAAGCAGTCCTGGGAAGACTTCCAATCAGCCAGAACAACTAAAACACCTGTGTGGGTGTCCAGGCCTTTCAAAAAGTTGTTTTCAGCCAACAAACCCAGCTACCACAGCACCACAGAAAGTGTGCGTTTGTGTGTGTGAACCACATACTACCGTCTCTTGGTATTAATGTCTTACTGTACCTGAGGGGTTGGACGGAGTGTTGAGCAGAGTCTTGAGGAGCTTCATGTCTTTGATGTTGTGGATATAAATGGACTCTTCAAGGCACACCACGAGCCTCTGCAAGACACAGCACACCTCAGGTCATTACACTCCAGTGTAATGCGCTCAGGGTGTATGGAGGATATTTTTATTCACAATTCAAATTGAAAGTCCAAAGAGAAAACGAAAAGAGATCAAATTAAAAGTATTATTATTTTACTACGCTACTGGAAATAATCAGGCCATGATTAAATAAAAATAAAAAAAGAAATTGAAAAAGCAAAGTTGAATTGTTTGAAAATGTAAAGTGCAATAAAAAAAAGACAAATTTTAAATGCAAAGCTTAAATATAAATTGAAAGATGACATTGAAAATAGCAATGGAAATAAGAAACTTGAGTGACTTTTAACATTGGCACTTTACATTTTCAAATCATTTTACTTTTTTTTTAATTCAATTACGGCCTGTTATTCCTAGTAGCGGGGTAAAATAATATATTCAATGTAATCTCTTTTTGATTTATCTTTGGACTTTCAATTTGAATTATGAATAAAAATATCTTCCATAAGGGTGGGCTTCTATTTCTCACATTGCTGAAATCCCACTCGTTATTATTTAATTGTTTCAGTCTGGTGTAATTGAAGACTTAATAGTTTTTCCACAAAATCCATTATCATCACACCATTTTTTAAATACATTTTGAATTCTTATTACCTGACTATAAGCCACTAAAGGTTTCTACACTAGATGTCTATCTGATAGTACTGTAGCTAAATTCAAGGAAGTGATTCCAACGGCATGTAATTCAATGCCATGTCTCAATATAACAGAGGACTCTTTTGTTAAATGAGTTCCTCCAAACTGATCACTGGTAGACAGTGCTGCAGACTCACTGAGAACAATACTCAACTATGTTGCTGCCCTAATAAAGAATATGATGAAACAAAGGAAGTTAGCTCCCTTTTAATTCCCAAAATCGCAAATTAAAACAAACCTTGTGGAAACTTGAAAGTAAATGGCGTTCCACCAATCTGGATGAATCTCGTTTAGACCGGACAGTCTGAAGACATATAGGAATGCCCTCAGATATACCAGAGCAGCTTATTACTCATCACTAATAGAATAAAATAAGAACAACCCCAGGTTCCTTTCAGCACTTTAGCCAGGCTGACAGAGACTTGCAGCTCTATTGAGCCATGTATTCCTAAAGCTCTGAGTAGTGATGACTTCAACAGCTTCTTTAATCATACAGTTATAACTATTAGAGATCAAATTCATCACCTCCTGCCCACAACCTGTACAGATTTTTATCTTTAAACACTGGAACCTTAGAAACAGCTGTAAGACCAAACGTACAGTATACTTAGACTGCTTTTCTCCTATCGACTAACTTCAATGATTTCTCTAGCTTAGCTATCTACCTGTCTCTCAGACCCCATCCCAACTAGGTTACTTACAGGAATCTTTACTCTTGGTTAACAGTTCTTTACTAGTTATGATCAAAATGTCTTTATTAACAGGTTATGTACCGCAGCCATTTAAAGTTGCTTTGATAAAACCTCTTCTTCAAAAAACAACTCTCGATCCTGAGGTCTTAGCCAACTATAGACCTATATCTAATCTTCCCTTTCTCTCCAAGATCCTTGAGAAGGTAGTCCCTAATCAGTTATGTGACTTTCTACATAGCAATCGTTTTTTTGAGGACTTTCAGTCAGGATTTAGAATGCATCATAGCACAGAGACGGCACTGGTAAAAATGACCTTCTAACTGCTTCGGACAAAGGACTAGTCTCTGTACTTGTCTTACTAGATCTTAGTGCTGCATTCAACACTATTAACCATAGCTTCCTGTTACAGAGACTCAAGCATTTAATTGGTATTAAAGGAATCACACTAAGCTGGTTTAAGTCATATTTATCAGATCAACCTCAGTTTGTTAATGTTAACAATGCATCCTCCATGCATGTTAAAGTTAGCCATGGTGTTCCACAAGGCTCTGTGCTTGGACTAATTCTATTCACCTTGTGCTTCCTCTAGACAAAATTATTAGACAACACTCCATAAACTTTACTGTTATGCTGATGATACCTGATTATATATATTGATCAAGACACAAGTGTGTAAATATCTTCCAAAATGTACTGAATTATATGGATACACTGTAATATTGGAGGATTGTGGGTATGGTATGAGGAAGCTCACCTGTCTGTTGAGCTTAACAGCCAGAATGTTGTTGGGATAACTGTAGTTACAGATCTCCGTCCCCTTCTTGAAGTGGTAGATGTTCATTCGCTGCGGCATGGTGGTGCTTACCACGACTACCAGACTGCTGGAGAACAGACGCTCCACGATGTAGACATCTGGAGTCTCTGCTGGGGGAGAACAGGAAACAGACAGACAGACAGGCAGGGACAGGGACCCTGCTTTAATGTTGACTTCTCCAAACTTTCTTCTAGACCAACAAGGCAGAGATTAAACTACACAAACCTTCCCTCAAGAGAAAGGCAGCCACTTTAACAACTTGAACTCTAATTCTCTTCTCTTCAATTTCAGGACAGAAGAAATAAATTCTTAAATACAGATATATTGACATAATCCAATGTCGGTTTGACTCCAATTTGTCCTATAATAATAATATAATCCTCTTAAGTATTGAAGCATGCCCTGATACAAAGCACCTTGAGGCAATTTTGTGATTCGTGATATTGGGCTATACAAATAAAATTGACTTTACACAAATGATCAACATTGTTAAGCTCTCACAGATCATTTCCCCAGCATGTCAGGTTGACATAAAGCAGACTATGTCATTCAGAACATACGATTGGACCTGACACTGGACACTACAGTGCAAACACAATCTGCCATGGGAGACTGCTGATTAAAATGCCATGAGCATTGTGTAATTACAGCAAGCCTCATGTCTGAGCATCCAGCCACTAAAACCTCAAAACAACCCAGTGAGCGCTTTAATGTGGAGATGCAGACTTCTTAGGCATCTCCTTTCTGAGATAATCACCGCCTCTGTTTGGAGAATTCCCTTCCTCGCCCAGTTATTCCTAAAGTCTGGTTGTGTACATACATCATAATTATGTTAAGCTCATATTCTGATGAGATCATACTCTGATTTAGCAGAAACCTGGTTAATGTTGGGTTTCCTCCCACATTAAACTGGTGACTGTAGCTGTGTTTCCATCAAAATGGAATGGAATGTTAAAGGGCCCATATTCTGCTCATTTTCAGGTTTTTACTTGTATTTTGGGTTTCTACTAGAACATGTCTACATACTTTAATGTTCACAAAACACATTATTAATCTCATCTGTTAATAATTTGTCTGTCTAAATATACCTGTATTCCCCCTCTGTCTGAAACGCCCTGTTGTAGCACCTGTCACGTTAAGCCCTCCTGCAGAAGAAAAAGCCTAGTGTGCTCCGAGTGGTCAGCGTTTCCGGGACTTTCGCATCTGCACTCACAGTGTCTCTGCACTGTCACTGCAGCCGGGGAATGACTGTAACGGCACAGTGGCGAAACTTACTAACTAATTATATATAGTATAGTTTGGACAGCACAACCGTATAGAAGTCCTATTGGTTTGTTTAAAGGCACAGTTTCTGAATACTGGCTTGGTGCATTTCTTTGTGGATTGAGTGTTTTGATACTTTAACAGTATTTAAACTGGGGTCTCAAAACAATAGATGGTAATCACAGACTTTTGATGATGTTGTGAAATTGCGTGGAATTATGGGAGTTGTAGTTTTAATTGTTAAACACTATCGCTAAATAGAATGCATCTGTTCAAGGACGAGTTTACCCATTCAAGTTTATTCATGTTACGTTTAATAAAGTTTATTCATGTCATTTAATAAAATAGTTGCAGTTTCCCCAACATAATAAAGGTTTTATTGATTTGATTTGTACTGGTAGCTGACCAGTTTGCTAGTGAGCAAGCAAGCTAACATTAGCCAGCAACTACAACCACACTATCACAATACATTTCACATGTCAATGTCACTTTTTGGATGTTTTCAACACCGGGGCGGACAGGGTGTGTTTTAACTTTACTCAAGGAGGCTGAGAGACGGGTGTGGGTGGGGATGGCTGGGGGAATCTCCGTTCGCGGCGAGGACTTCCGATATGTACAGAAGCAGAACATCTCCCAGCTACCCGGAATTATCTCCCCTTCATTTTTTTTGGAATCCTAACTACTCATTTTAGTGCCTTACCCCCTTTTGTCGGGTTAATTTAGCTAACTGCGAAGGGGGGAGAAATTTGGCAGGGAGGAGATTTTTGGCATGAACACCGGTAATGTTAACGGAGACGTATAATTACGATGGCCACTGTTCTGACTCAGGTGCCTGGGTCTGATATGGTCTGTTTCCAGACAGTTCATTAAACTGCCATTAGTGTCGTTAGCCCCTGGCAATGGAGTTAACTACTGGCTGGTTTTGGATTGCTGTAATGATAGTGGCTGGCTGCTAGCTGAAGTCCGACTGAAGTCTCTTAGCGCCGCGGGAATGTGGCAAAAAGACCAGGGTGTGCTAGTTGGCTATATTAGCATTAGATTAGCTGTCCATCTATACAGCTAACATTTCTGATCAACTTATTCGTGGGTTAGCCCAGTGCTGTTAACCGTGGTCAAAACAATCATACTAAAAATAACTTGAGCATGTTGAGCAATGTCGTAACCTTATAGTGTTACCCACCAGGCACTAGCACTAGCTACTCAACCAGCAGTTTGTTTGTTTTTTATGCAGAAATTTTATTTTGTACCTTTTTAAATATGTAGTTAGAGATATACACCCCACTAGGAAAAGAAGAAACATTTTGCTGGAGAGTGTGTACTGGTAAAAACATGAGGGATTGTTGTGTCAAAGCTAAGGAACGGCTTCATGGAAAGAATGATCTTAACAGTGTTAGAGGCAGGCAGACAAGTCCATTTGGAGATAAATAAGTGTTCCTTTTAGGGAAACCTAAGTCTGGGACAGATGAGTTTACACAATGCATAGTTTTGCAAATGCACAATGCTTTTTCCTGTTTAACACAGACGCTGTAATGAATTCAACTCAATGATCCACCAGGGATACATGGATAATTCTGATGTTCATGTTTTTTTTATCATCAAATGGTTAAAAGATAAACTCAGCAAATTCTCAATGTAACAGTTTCCAGCTTTGAATGGGCTGTGTTATATAATTAACCAGTTTGTCTAAGAACTCAACACACAGCTTGTGTTTAGTAACTTTACACTGAAATGTAGTGCTTAACTAAATGTGGATGGACTGTTTAGCCCACATGGATACAAAGTGCAGAGTCAGAGCTCCATACTCACCACTCTCATGGATACAGTCCAGTTTTTCCACCATGGTCAGAGAAAACAGCTTGTAGCCGGTCTTTGTTCCCAAAGCCAGTGACCTGCAACACACACACACACACACACACACACACACACACACACACACACACACACACACCATCAGTACAACTAGACTGCATCTACAGTATAAAGCCCTAATTTATCTTTATATTTTAATTATAGCCATTATTAGCAAGGACAGAATTGACCTATGTCTAATTTTGTTGATTTGGGGTGCATTCGCTTCCTCCTCATCACACGTCTCCCCTGGTCCTTACTATAGAGAGCCACCTAATGGTGACATTGCAATTTATTTTGCGTCTTGCAAGTCAATTTTATTTTGTCTTATGTTTAAAAGGGGAAATTCACAGTTTAAGGAGTTTTAACCTTTGATTTGTTTAACTATTTTTTAACTTCAAGGCAGTCAGCCATATTGAATTTACCATGCCATTGTTTACCTTTTATTTACCATTTAAATGGTTTTCACTGTTTCTTTAAGTTTAGTTAATGCAACATTTTTTTCTAAAAGTCAGTGAGTCCAATAATAATCATGATTTCAATATTGACCTAAATAATTGTGATAAGGATTTTTTCCATAGTCGAGAAACCCTAGGTGAAATGTGTCATGTACTGTATACGAAGTGAGCTCTGCTGGGAACAAGGGGGTCAATTTGAAGTGAACCCTCACAACAAATACAAGTGATTTGACAAAACAGATCAACTTGGTCCACTTAATAATTATTTTTTTTCTGGAGCTTTTTAACTTTATCTAACAGTCTTCCTCAAATGCAGCAGTTCAGTTGTTATTCCATACTTAGTTATCTAAGTATGGAATTTCAGTCATGTGATAACTAGTCAAGCATTGCCAGACCTACTTTAGCCTATCTCCACAGTGCTGTGGCAGAAGGTCTGGCTACACCACCCATACATTCTGGGATAGGAGGTGAAAATCACGGATGGATTTATGTCAAAGTTTGTATGCGTGTGGAAACACCAGAGACACAAAATAACACCCCAAATCCCAGAAAAAGTGATTTTTTCATAATATGTGCACTTAAGACATCAGTTTGTTTTTACACCTGTAATTTTCTTAATGTCCACCTGTGCCTTCATTCCTCACCTGTACATTCCTGAACTGTCTCATCCTGTTGAACTCGGCACAGAATACAGCACATTTTTACTGCCTGTGCAGATTAAAGTGACTGTGTGACATGTGCATCTTTTTTCTCTCATAACCTCCCTTTTTTTTTTTTGTAAAGTAAAGAGTTTGTTGATATTTGGGAATTGACTGAGTTATCATATGCTGGAGACAAAGCATAAAAACACAGTATGCATTCCTCCGCTGTGTGAAAAGTGTTACTGCCACATGGACTGGAGATGAATAATTTGGTGAGTCCAGTACACAACTAGACAGACAGAATACATTTGAGTACACACAGCACTTTAACTAATTCTGTGATTTGATTTCTTTGACAATATCCCCCTATCGTCTCTGGCATAGGCAAAATTGACTGGGCTTTCGCTATAGTTTTTGTTCATTTTCAATGTTTTTGCTGCTTTTTCCAACGTTTTTGTTGCCTTTATTCCAGGTTTTTTGTTGGCAATTCTTTCGACGTTTGTCGCCTTTAAAAAAATCAATTTTGACACTTTTTTTAAACATTTTTGTCACCTTTTTAATTATTATTTTTTGTTCATAGTTTTTGTCACTTTTTCCGATATTTGTCGCCTTTTTTTCCGATGTTTTTTGTGACTTTTTGTCCCGGGACCTACCTATATAGCTGCAGAGCTTAACCCCCCACTCCCTAATGTTGAACCCAAAGTTATGCCCCTAATTTTTGGATTACTCAGCACTTTGACAAAATGAACATGTCAAAGTTACCCTGGAAATCCAGAGTTCTCGCGAGAGCACAATCTGAATTTGCTCAGCGAGTCACTCTGGCATTGAGTAATGATGCTCATTAACTATGCCCTTTGTAGCCGAGATGCACCAATCACATTGGTGTATCTGATATAGGCGGGCCAGAGGCGAGCTAAACAGACGACCGATGAGTTTAATCTACCAGTTAGCTCTGCTGGTAGCTAAGCGTTTGGGGCTCTGGATACGTCACCCCGTGTATTGTTGCGATTGGTCGTAGTGTTATCCAATTGCGTGCAGTGAGATTTTCAAATGCATGCTTGCCAGATCCTTAATCTTTCAGATTTGGGTCTGGATTTCCAGGCTAGGTCAAAGGCAGGCCTGAATGGAAATCCTGTTTAATGCTCAATGAGTGGAGCTTACTAAACATATCGAAGAACTAGCACTTGGCATTTGCTTACAGTGTGAGATTTTATGCAATATGAGTTACACCCTTAAATTAGAGTAACTGTTTGGCAGGCACTGCCCTGGAGCAAGGCACTGGGAAAGACTAAATGATCCAGTAGAGCTATTACAGCCATCAACAGAAGATAACGTGGTTACAATGGGCAGCATCTTATTATGGAATTAGGGTTAACGTGGTCTAAAACTAAGGGAGTTGTGAGAGACCGATTTATATAATATACTGTATACAATATAATATTATAATCCAATATAATATAATCCCAATCGCATTATAGACTAGTGCAATATCCAAATCTTGTTAAAGGCAAAATATGTGTCAAACCATTCTGAATGAAGTGTTGTGGTGCTGCGGAGACGTCCCTGCCTACCAACAGAATAAATACTCGCAAAATCACACTATAATCATTTGGATTTTAATATGTTTCAATGAAAATGAGAATAATGATACAAAAATTATCACTCCCTCCAATATCATATATCACAATATAAGTAAAAATAATTACAATTACATATTTTCCTCATATTGTGCAGCACTAATATATATATATATATATATATATATATATATATATATGTATATTTATATATCCTAGCATGACCCTAGTGTGGTGAATGAAAAACATGACAAGCAGCCTTGACAAGGTTCCCAATTCCCTGTTATCACCATAGACTGTATAAAATATGGTTGAATCTCCATTGAACCTGTAACAATTATAACATAATTGTATAATTGTCAATTTATTTTACATAATCGCGGTTTCTTTGTTTAACCAAAATTAATTGCTAACATTAGCTAAGGTCTTGACTGTTGATGGTAATTGTTGAAGTTTGTTTAGATATGCCAAAATGTAATTATATAAGTGATTATCGGTCGCACTGCTAATTGGTGGCACTTGAGCCTCTACACGTTCATAGCAACAAACATTTTTATGACATAGACTGTGTTATTACATTATCTGGGTCACATGACACACATTTGGTTATATATCACATGACCGTGAGATATAACCAAAAGATGTCTCCTGGGATTCATCCAAAAATGTAATTTGTTTAAAAAAGTAATAAATAAATAAATATTTTGACAGAAAGAGACAATTATACTGTTAATCGCAATTATTTCGGAGACAATTAATTGTACAGCAACATTTGGAATTGTTACAGCTGAAGAGACAAAATGAAGCTCCAGTGGGTTGTCCCCATTGACATATATACAATGGACCAATAGACCCTGTTGCTCTGGACGGAGACCAGGGAAGGCTATTAGAAGCACTTTTCCGGTGATCTCTTGCTTTACTGCGCAGCCTCCAACTGACAGAGACAACGTAAATGTGACGTGAGCAACGTGTCTGAAAGTTGTAAGTCTTCTGGTAGCTGTGACAAGAGAAATCTCAATCATTTCCAATCTTACAGAGACGGAGAGTGTAGGTATATGTAAGGAGATAACATAAGCACAGGCTAATTATTGCTAACTAACATGCTAGTTAAAATTAGTAATTAAACCTAAACAGCTCATGTAAGTCAAAACTGCCTGCGAGCTTCTCCTGTACTGTGCGGTAATTCCTCTACTGTGCGACAGTAAGTCACTTGGTTATGACACAATCGTTAGCTTATTTTTACAAAAACGTCTGCTACGGAGCCATAACGTGAGGTACAAGGTAATGGAGCCTTTTATACATTGTCATGTTTCTTTATAAATAAACAATGGACAAATAGAGTCTTTAAACGCTTCAGATGTAAAGTTATTCGCAGTCAAGTGACGTAAAAAAAAGAATGGCGGTCAGTGTAATGCTAACAAGAGGTGATCGCTTCGTAGCAACAAAATGGCGCCATCGGAGGTTCGCGTTCTGAAGCGAAGCTTACCCCCTTGGTTGTCCCCGGTGGCTCCAGCAGTCGCCATCTTGGCGGGCATGAGGCCGCCGTCACTACCCGATGTTGAGTGCAGATGTAAGTTGCGCACGCGTCACTTTGCGACAAGTAGCCTAAAAGATGCTAGCAAGAGACTTCTGTAATATCAATACAATAAAAATGGACCTACATAACGAAGTCCGTTCACTGCTGGCTGCAAGTTAGCAATCAAACACAAGAAAGGATGTCACTTGAATGGTGATTTGAGCTAACGTCAGCTATCAAACACAATAAAGGCCGTCACTTGAATGGCGATTTTGGCTAACGTTAGCAATCAAACACAAGAAAGGCTGTCACTTGAATGGTGATTTGAGCTAACGTTAGCAATCAAACACAATAAAGGCCGTCACTTGAATGGCGATTTTGGCTAACGTTAGCTATCAAACACAAGAAAGGCTGTCACTTGAATGGTGATTTGAGCTAACGTTAGCTATCAAACACAATAAAGGCCGTCACTTGAATGGCGATTTTGGCTAACGTTAGCAATCAAACACAAGAAAGGCTGTCACTTGAATGGCCTTTTGAGCTAACGTTAGCAATCAAACATAGAGCATAGATAGCTAAAACATTTTTGAAATGATTTCCATCTTCTGTTATTGTCTGTAACGAGAAAAGCTGATTATTTTATGGATTTCACAAATTTCAGGATGACACGTTATGCCGTAAACCGTTTAAATCTGAGCATGCGCGACTCACATCTGCACTCGACTCACATTGGGTAGGGACGGCCGCTTTGAGTCTCTGCTAATCCAAAATAAAGGCATGGTGGAGCATGGATCGAACTGAGGTGGATTGAATGAAGCCTACAGTCTCCAGTGATGGCACCTGTCACTCAACGCGACACCCACCAAGGGTAGGCCTATATCATTTAAAAAAACAAAAACATACATAACCAATAAAGTTGTCCTGAAGGAAAAAATTGCTATAGAGACTAAAACTGTTTTTTTGGTCCAGGCTGTAAACATGTTTATTTCTGCTGTAAAGTTGGGTTTTAATTTTTCAAGGGGCCACTCGAGGAACTGCAGCGGTTGGCACTTATTATTACTATTACTACTACTACTATTATTATTATTATTATTATTATTATTATTATTATTATTATTATTATTATATTATTACATGTTGGCTTCATTCTTCAACAATCACCCACCCTCCAAGGCATAGGTTTGCTGGTGTCTGTTCTTCTCCAAGCCAACCCAACCCAAGATGACATCATCAGGGTTGTCTTCTTAAACTTTGCATAGCTTCCCCAGAGCCGGGCGACATTATACAAATAGAAAAGGTTTTAAGGTATATGGTAGTCGACATGATAAGTAGGCTAAACTGAGCTTGATTAGGCCTATGTAAAATTGGTGGAGTGTCCCTTTAATTGTATGAAAATAGGTAAGGGTGTATCAACTACACGGCTCCGTTTTAAGTGACTAAAAGGAATATTTCGATTTATGTAGCCTATTTGTGTAATTTCGGGGACAAATCAAGCAGGATGGGTCTTTCATTGACTCTTCCGCTTCTTATCTGTGATTAAATTGCCTGATCGCTTACGTGGAGTCTTGGTTGAAAGAGGCACAGCCAAACTGGAGCCCCGGTCCGTCCGGCCCGCCAGGTCCGTCCGGGCCGTCCGGCCCGCCAGGCCCGCCAGCACCCTCTCCGGTCTCCATCCCGATTCCCAGCGACCTCCTTCCCTCCCTCCGCCCTGGATTGGAGGCCTGGGATCGGCTACACCTCTTCGCTCGATGTCGGCGGAAGACGGCTCCAATTTGGAAGAAATGTGGTCCGCGGTGATGTGTGAGGGCGCTCTCGAGGCAGAGCTGGCGCGTTTCTCCGCTAGAATTTAATACAATTTCAGTTTCGCTGCGTTTATTTTTTTTTTCCCCGGTCGGTTTATCCAGACCCCGGAGGAAAAGAACGGGTGAAAAAAAGAGAAGCAAAACAAGAACAGCTGACAGCACTACGTCCCATCTCCGCCTCTTACCATTGGCTGGTGGTGAAACCGTGTTGTCGCAGCCTTCCATTTTGATTGGTCAGGTTTGCAACAATGTGTCGTGATTGGCTGATAGCGCGGAGTGTTCTTTGTTTGTGTCCGCCCATTCATGTTGAGCACTTCTGTGGAGAACAAAATACTTTTTAAATTTGTTTCCGTTATCGTCAAGATACGGAAAATCACTCGTGAAACATGATTCCATTTTGTAGTTTACAATCAGTAAATTGCATATTATTTAAATATCTTACAGTTATGTGTCAATGAACAGGCCTACATGTTAATTAACAGAATTGAATCGCTGGTTACTATCGTTTTGCCCCAAATAGACCGTGGAGGAGCATGCAGGCTTATTTTCCAACTTAAGCTATATGTTATTAATAATAGTATTACAATTAGGGTAGTGGTATAATTGGTGTTTTATTTTACATTAGGCATTATATCATATAACAGTACACTTTGTTATCGAGTTGCCTCAAAATGCTTTTGAGTGAATTTAGAATAAGTATGGGCTGATGTTTACTTTTGTTTGAGATAAATGCCATTTATTCAATATTGAATAAATAAATAGGTGTTTATGAGATACATCCTAAAATAAATATATAGGCCTAAATGAATGTAAATATAAATATGTAAATGAGTCAATATAGTTCAATAAATAAATAAATAAGTAGGTTTTTATTTAAAAGGTGTGAGATTTAAAAAAGTTTTTTTTATAGGCCTATGACAACTTGTCATAATGTCACTTTTATTTCACTCTCTCTATCGCTAGTTTCATGTCTTCTTCAATACAGCATGCTGTTCATTTAGTAAATAAGGGCCCCATTTATTTTAAAATAGAGGATAAAGCAGGGGATGCTTTAAGACCTGTCAATTAGGACAGATGCTTAGCAATGCTAACCATGCTAACACTGTGGACATTAAAATAGACCTCAACTTGTTTTTTTTTCTTAAACTTTGACTCTCACTGTGTGGTTTCACTTCAGCAAAGTTAACTGGAACATTTTGGTCGCCTAAAAAAAAGCAATTTTTTAGGAATTCTTGTTCAGCATTCTGCCAACCAAGTTAGCTAGCAACCGCTAGCGTTAGCTGGGAACGAGAAAGTTGGCAGATTTCCTGTTCCACTGTACATTCTGATGAATGGCGGTAGTACCTAGAGGTCTGTGTTTACCCGCTAGTAAATCTTCACTGACTCGCTATAGAAGGGTTGAAAATCTGCGACTTTCCCTCTTTAGCTTAGCGCAGCGCCATTGCAACCATAAACAACACTGGCTCTTAGTGTCCTCGGAAGTCGGATTTTCTGAGGTCAAAGTCGGAAAAACGCCCCCTGACCTCGGATTTCCGAGTTTGGAACTCGAACAATCACCGAGTAACCCCAAGCTAAAAATCCAACATGGCTGCACCGTGCATCAACAGCAGTGAAAGCTGTAGTAACATACAGTTAGTAGCACTTCTGTCTTTATTTGTGTCTCACTAAATCAGTCGTACACGCAGTCCTGTCCATCTTCTATCTGTCTGTTTGTATGCACAAAAAACTGTTTAATGCGTTGTTATAAACTGGTATTGCTAACAGTGGCTAACCTGGCTAGAGCTAATGAAAACAATGAAAATCAGACTTGTAAATGGAACGCATTCAACTCGGGTGTGACGTCATTTCCAGTTCCGAGGTTAAAGGAACGCTATAATGGCCCTGTCATCCTCCCCAGCTCCACCCTCTCGCCAAAAATCGTTGCATCCGATTGCAGAAAAACAAAGATGGTGACTCCCGCCAGGTCTTCCCACCAAAGTTGCCAACTGGGTGACTTTCTCGCTACTATTTAGTGACTTTTCAGACCCTCTTAGCGACAATATTTCTAAAATGCGACTAGCGACAAATTCAGCGATTTCAGCCCATTTTTGGGCTATATAAATAAAATAAATTTGACTCAAATGTCAGACTTTTTAATGATGTTTTAAACATTTTTGTCTATCAAGGGATTGAACTTAGGTAAAAACATTTCACAATAAAACAAAGTCTGCTATGGTCAGTTTAATCAAATCCACATGATTTTTTTTTATCCCGTGTTGAAAAAGTCAATTAACCCCAAGCCCTGCTCACATCACTAACACTGTTGAGCCTCCCCCACCATTGTTCTCACAAGAATCCAGAGGAGGGCAGTGGGGAGAAATGTAGACTAGTCTTGCATTGCCAGACCTTCCTCCACAGTGCTGCAAAGCAAGGTCTGGCTAGTCCACACAGTATTCCTGGATGGGAGAAAAACGTGCTCTGGTTTACTGGCATTTCTTTAAACCGATCACAATCGTCATGGGCAATCGTCATGGTTTATTGGCATTTCTTTAAACCGATCACAATCATCATGTGGCTCTGCAAAATAGCCTCAGGAAGGAACTTGTTTTGGTGGAACGTGTACGTTCAAAGGTTGTTTTAGTCGTGCAACAGAAAACACAGATTGGACAGATAGTCTAGCTAGCTGTCTGGATTCACCCTGCAGAGATCTGAGGAGCAGTTAACCATAGTCCTCAGAAATCCACCGGAGTTTAGAACACCAACACAAAGAAAGAGGATGGGGGACGGACATCCAGATGAAAATGAGGGACATCCAGCGGCACTGGTACTATCCCGTAAATTAAACATTGTTAATATAGACTAGGAGAAGTGTGAACAGAAGTTAAATCCCCAGAAACGTATGACACCAGAGTACTGCAGTGAGACATTCCAAGGGTCAAGATTGATTTTGGCAACCCTCCTATGACCCACCGTAATGGTTTTTGTACAGCCAAATATTTTTAAGGTGATCTGTATTGGGGTTTTTCTGTAGTATTTGAATGCATTTCATCATATTAAGCTTTGCATTGTTATATTAAAACATGTAAAACTATAAACATAAAAAATATTTCACAAAGGACGCTTTCTGTTCTATAAGACCAAGCTGAGACCACCCTGATCATCAGAAGTATTTTCTTAGACTTTGGAGAGCTCCCTCTAAAGCCACAGACAACATAGTGTACAACAGTTTTTAATAGGCTGAGTACTCTTGATGACGAGTAATTATGATACTGATGGGCAAGGGCGTTGGTTTTGTTCAAAATTGGGGGGGGGGGGGCACATTTGAACTGAGGGGGTGGGGGGGGGGGGAGTCTGGGTGTCCTCCCCCAGAAAGTTTTGAGTGTCAAACACTTCATTACCTGCATTTTGGTGAATATTTTTGCAGCAATTTGTGCCTTTTCTGCATCAATTACGGTCCAAATGTCTTTATTTTTGTAAAGGAAATTATTATTCTCCTGTATTTTGTTTCGGGATGTTTTTTTCAGGAATCGTGTACATCTCAACAACAAATCTGTTATAGAATGAGACCTTGTTAAAGCCAGAAGCTCCGAAGTTATGTAAAATCACAAGAAATCCCATCTTTATTTTTCACCGAGTACAAATGTGGTCGATTCCGATCCGAGACCCAGACCTTCAAAAAGTGGTCTTGGAGACCAGTTTTAAGGACTACAAGACTGCTGAGTACACAACACAAACGTGAATGTGAAGAACAAGTCATTACAGTGCACCGTCTGGCCTGTAAATCTCCTCTTTATTTATTCAAATTAATTTTTTAATGACAAATATTGCAAAGCACATGGGCTTCCATTGGTTTCCAGTTCCTCAAAAGCACATCAGTAGTTCCGTAGGTTTAGCTGGCGGCAGGGTACGTTGGTCTCTTCAGCCTCTGATGCCTCAGGGACTGACACTCTGTGGTGTCTCAATGCTGCACAATGAGAGTACAAACATGTTAGACTTGATGCTACATAGTTCTATTGATTTGGTATTTTGAAGGCAGATAGGAGTAGATTATGAAGCAATGTGTTTGCGTTGCAGCCAAGGGCGTAACTTGTGGTTCAACATAAGAGTGATCTCCACTTTTGAACAAAATTTAAATTTTGAGCGTCAAATACTTAATTTTCAGCATTCTGGTGAATTTTTCTGCAACAATTTGTGCCATTTCTGCATCAATTTATGGTGCAAATGTCTTTATTTATGTAAAGGAAATTACAATAGGTTTTTGGGGTTGGTTACACTGGCCAGTTTTAATTATTGGTTAATTGGTTGTTGTAACCCCCCCCCATCTATGGTTGCAGCTGGTAGCAGGCATGCAATACTGAACATTTAATCTGTGCTTTCTTCAGAATGTTAGCAGCATGAAAAAGTCTCTGTGAAGCAGTTTGTCTATCACGATCTCTTGAATTACATTATTCAGGAAAATCACTCAAAATCACTCAAAAATCGTTTTGCCCTAAGTGGGTCCAATTGAATTTTGTATATGTAAAATCTGTCTGAAGTGCTACTTCATCGACTATGTTACAGTCCATCCAAGTCACTGAATTTCCTCCAAACTCTTTGTTGATGTTTTGGGGATATGGAAATCAGATAAATCAGTGTGCTTCTATAATAATTTATTATTTATGATTGAACTGGCACAACCATAACTATGATAAGAATGACATGAATACATTGGAGGTATACTATAGTATGTGTCGTGGAAGGTGAGATGTGTCAAAACATACTTTCTATCAGTGAGTGGGAAGCTTTATTCTTGACATAGGAAAAAGTAATTTCCAATATTACCAGTGCTTAATAACCACATGTTTGGCATTTGTCAAAATTAACTCGAGTTCCACCTACTAGTTTTTTGTTTGTTAGTTTTTTTAGCTTTGAACTACATATCATGGTCTATATGTTGTCAGAGACAATACATTTTGTTGAACTCTCCATTATATTTCCAAATTGACTCATTTCCATCAAAGGAATCAGATAACTTTATGTATGTGAATATCTGCAGAATATACACCTACCATTACAATAAATAACTTCTAATCAAAATGCCTTAAAGGGTTAATGTTTTACTCACAGTCAAGTTACTAAATCACAGTTCCACGTTTGCATGGTAGACAGAGTTTGACGTGTACCTTAAAATCCCAGATCACAATGGCTCCATCCAGACCCACACTGCTGTACTTCTCCACTTTGGCTTTCTTCCCAGATACAACACACAGCTGCCTGCAGGACACAACACACACACACACACACACACACACACACACACACACACACACACACACATTTACTAAAACAAACTTACAATTGTCAAAACTCTACAATCCTCACACCACATGGTACATTCAGCACATCACTCTATGGTGATTACTCAATCAAAAATAAAAAAACTTCAAATGTAAATAAATCCATTAATGAATAAATCATTTCCACCAAAACAAATTATTCCTTTATCATTGCTTAGAGCAAGCCAGTCGAAATGTAAAGACATCTTGGCAAATGACAGTGGACTCTAAAAGTGTGATAGTTACTCTCTGTAATATTGTCCAATTGCTAACATTGTATATTTAGGCAGCTGAATAGTATTCATGTCAGCCATGGCACACACTATACTTGCTCAATGTATGTACACGCCAGCCAACTGTAAATACATAAAGAAAGCTTGTACAGAAAAGAAAAAAAAAAGCCAAATTATCAGGAACGGTTGTGCAAAAAGAAAATATGCTGCAAATGTATCAACCTCATGGGTCATCCAATCTCCTCTCCGTCTGGCCACAGGCCACAACATTTTATCGACCTCACACCTGATATCCTCCCTTGCAATGCAACGAGGGAAAAACTTTTGGCATATATATATATATATATATATATATATATATAAAATAGTCATATCGTTTGACGAAGTTAAGTAGTCATTCGACGATTGCGCCAAAGCGATTGCGAAAAAATGTAATACGTAATAAAAGAGTGATTTCTGGAGACACCCAGAGCTCACCAAGAGTTTTACACACACAGCAACAAAACACCTCGGATAAGTTCATACCAATTCATGTCATTTAAACGTACAAACTAAAGCCCCTCACTTTTCGGAGGATTCATTCAGACTGCTTTCAAGTTACCTGTAGCATTGCTAGAGAGCACATACCTCCAGCAAGGCCACATACAAGGCCTATACAGTTATGGTAAATAGGAGAAAACTCTACTAAAAACATTTAATTCGCATGTAGGTCCAGATCTGCATCACAATACACAACACAAACATAGAACTAGACAATCATGCTGACTGGCTGATGATTTTTGGAGAATTTCCACATCCTGCCTGGAAATATTACTGATCAACTGTGCACAATTTCAAGAGTCAGAATCCTGCCCATTCAGTTATGGCTTTAAAAAAAAATCTGGGATTTTGCTTTTAAACCAGATAGTTGAGGAGTTATGAACCAACCATAAAGTGACCACATGGTGGTGCTATCGGGTCCAGATACACAAAATGTTTCCACCTGTCCTTTAGTCCAGGGGTCTTCAACGTTTTTTAAGCCAAGGACCCTTTAACTGAGACATACGGATCAGGGACCACCTACTACAAATATTTTATGAAATTAATTTGCCTATTAAAGCTATGGCGGTAGTTTCTGTCTCCCCCATGAGGAATTCTAAGTAATGACAACATTACTGTTGCATCCACATGATACAAGCTTTAAACAGGGGGTACAATAACGTTTGCGTGGCCTAAAGCCTTTATACATACCTCTTTAGTGAATAGAATACTAAGCTATTAAAATAGTAATTGTTGGCATGATTTTATAAATCTTTAATTTAATGTTAAACCTACATGTGGCACAGTGATAAGGATTTATTACCTATATCTGTGGATGGCCTTAGTGACTACCTTACCTATAGGCCAGTATGCTTATCATACATTTTTCACAAATAGGCTGATTTATATTTGCTAATAAGATGTTGTATTTATGTTAAGACATATTATTTTTGAAAAAACTTTCAAAACATTAACATTAATTTGCTGCAGTGACTCTGAGAACCCCCCTAGGGGTCCCGGACCCCCTATTGAAGATCTCTGCAAGTGTGTTCCATTTGTCCTCGTAAGTTGGATTTTCCGACGTCAAAGTCGGAAACACGCCCCCTGAACTCGGATTTTTGAGCTCGTAACTCGGACAACCACTGAGTACCCCGATCTAAAAATCCAACATGAGTGCCACTAGCATTCCCAGCTTCGGCTTCCGAATTCCGAGGTTAATGGAACGCACTACAAGTCCATAACCTCCTTGGTATACTAGTAGAGGTTATGATGCTATTTTAAAGGGAAACTGCAGTTGGCCTTACGTGATGCTGTTCTGGTGCAGGTTGCCCATCTCATTGCTCTCCTCATCAGTGGCCTTCTTGTCCAGGTTGCGGAAGTGTTGCATGGCTGACATGCTGGCCTTAGAGGTCTGCTTGGGGATGTCCAGCTTCTTCACAAACTCCAGAGCACCTGGACCCTTATAGGTGAACTGGTACGGGCAACAGTCATGGCCCTGACAGAACAGTTCAGTACAAAGAATCATATCAATATTCAACTGAATTATGACTGTACATGGGTCCTTGAAGCTGCATTAAACAATTTGACAACACACACACACACACACACACACACACACACACACACACAGATTCCCTGCTTTATAGTTAGATACAAATATTCATTATTGCAGCTTTAAAATAGGTATATTAAGTACAGAAGTTGATCATGTCTTCATCTTAAGAACTTATGCATGGAGTTACTGGACATGCACAAACACACACAAACACACACAAACACACACACACACACACACACACACACACACACACACACACACACACATACACAGATTCCATGCTTTATAGTTAGATACAAATATTCATTATTACAGCTTTAAAATAGGTATATTAAGTACAGAAGTTGATCATGTCTTCATCTTAAGAACTTATGCATGGAGTTACTGGACATGCACAAACACACACAAACACACACAAACACACACACACACACACACACACACACACACACACACACACACACACACATACACAGATTCCATGCTTTATAGTTAGATACAAATATTCATTATTACAGCTTTAAAATAGGTATATTAAGTACAGAAGTTGATCATGTCTTCATCTTAAGAACTTATGCATGGAGTTGCTGGACATGCACAAACACTTACACACACACACACACACACACACACACACACACACACACACACACATACAGAAGGTGATAGTTACCGCAGCAACAAGCTCAGTGGGGCTGACATAGAGCACACTCAGAAGTGGCAGATGGTCGGTAGTCAGCTGGGTGACCCTGGATGGACAGAGGTCAGAAAGGTGCATGATATAATGTCCAAAGATGTCAATGACATTGACTTACTTACAGGATCACATATAAAAAACAAACAATAGTGTAAAACTTAAAAAGTTGTTCAGGAATTGCAGCCATGAAGTGCTGCATAGCCTGGTGAGTTAGCTGAAGAAGCTGATTTATGTTGGAAATGTAATTTAGTCTAGAGTTTCTTTAGTCATTGATCCCCTCGGACGTACAGTTTATCATTTTCTGCCACTAGGGGTCTCCATAAGGGTCTTTCAATCAACTTTTTGATTACAAGTTGCATGCGATCATGGGTTTTATTTTCTTCATTGTTCAACAACCATCATTGTCGATGAAAATGTATCTTATCACGGATGAGCAATTATATTAAGTTTTATTCATGTTGTATAAGTAACATTTATTCATGGAATTCTAATCCAATATCCGCAGTGTTTCCCACATAATTAGTGAGATTGAATATGTGGTGGCAGCTCACTGGTTAGCGAGCGAGCAAGCAAACATTAGCTAGCTAATTGATTTACAATTGCTCTCTAACGTATCATCTGGCATTTCGGACGTTTCCCATGTTTTGTTTGAAGTTATAGCAGCTAGAGGGATTACAAGTTATATGATGCAGGAGAGGTATAGTCTTTTTTCAACATTTTATGAGAAAATATTACATATTATATCTTTAATTCAAAAGTTAAAGATAAAGATACTTTATCTCTTGCTGAATATTAATAGCAACCTAGTTTCGCTTTGCCAGGCTTTCCTCCACAGCGCTGCGGAGGAAGGTCCGGCTAGTCCACACAGCATTCCGGGATGGGGGAAAAAAACGTGCTCTGGTTTATCGGCATTTCTTTTAACCAATCACAATCGTCTTGGGCGCAGCTAAACGCCGGACGCTTCCACGGTGCCTCTGCAAAATAGCCTCTAGAAGGAACTTGTTTTGGTGGAACATGTGTACGTTCAAAAGTAGTTTTAGTTGTGCAACAGAAAACTCAGATTGGACAGATAGTCTAGCTAGCTGTCTGGATTTACCCTGCAGAGATCTGAGGAGCAGTTAACCGTAGTCCTCAGAAATCCACCGGAGTTAAGAATGCCAACACAAAGAAAGAGGAAGGTAATGGACACACGGCCGAAAAGAGTGACATCCGGCGGAATTTCCGGCGGCACCGGAGTAATCCCAGAAGTGTAACATAGTGAATAGTGGACTAATATCGATCATACTGATTGCATTAGTGTCTTGGTAGATGTACTCACTCCTTCGCTTGGGCGGCATCCACCACAGTGATGCTGCTGTTGTGGGCCACACAGGCCAGCTGGTCTCCCCCAGGGGAGAAAGAGACACTGTGCACCCAGCCTCCACAGTCCTTATGTTCCAGCAGCACCTCCCCAAAAGGCATTTTGGCCCCCCAGGCAGTGGGTCCGGGCTTGTCCTCGATGTCCTTGATGTAGGCTGAGAAAACCCTGACAAGCATAGAATTGATTTCTGTTATTGTTTGCCCGATTTGGGAACCAATGTTGGGTTGCCTAATGTACATTTAGACTTGCTGCTTATGTATATTGATATTGTTTTAAGTCCTGGGTCCACCACAAGCTGCTGCACCAACTCAAATTCAGCGCTGGGGTCTGATCCTGGAGAGCTCCGACTATTTAAGCTCAGTTTTAACGTCCCTAGTCAGGCTGTCCAGCCGCCACTTCCTCCGGCGTCTCCACGTAGCTAGTGGAGCAGTAGGTTGACTGGCTCCCCTCTCCCAACCACACACCCATGGGCATAATTTATGGTAGAATAGGGACGGTGGGGATATATCCTTACCCCTTTTCTGATTACCTTAAACTGTCCCCACCACTAATTGATATTAACTGCATATCTGCGCCTCCAGTTATTCTCACTTGTACAAAAGCAGGGGGTGCCCCATCACGTTGCCAAACAGGCTTAACACCTCTATTTTGATCTCCTCAACAAAGAGCCAGTCGCCATGTCTACCCTGTCTCCAAAGGACCAGCCACGAAATCCCACAAAAAGACCAAAACCAACAGTGTTTGTCTCAGTACACATTGTTGGTTTCCCCCAGCACATTGGTTCCTCCTGAAGACATGCACCTTTTTAAAAACATCTCATAAATATTTTGTTTCATAAAATAAGAAAAGGCATAGTAAATTCCTATACAGCTGGACACGCTAGTTTTGTTATGTTGCAGATTAAAGATGCAGTAGGTAAGCCTTACAAAACTAACTTAATGTCTAACTGTGTGTCAATCACTGCTCAGGCACACACATTCATTCTCCCTTGTGGGGGGAGGGGCTTAGGAGAAAGTTTTGGGCTTTAGCAGAAAGGGGGAGGGACTGAGAATTGTCGATGTTCAAATTCTTTGGCTAAGTCCTGGATCTTCAAAATCCTACCTACAATACCTTGAAACCATATTTGGTGCTTTAGTGAGTATTTGGGGCAGCAGGATGATGTGTGTGGGATTCATTCAAAATAAACTGCAGTGGGTTTGTTCATGTTAATGAAGGAACATGTCACCCAGTGCAACAGTGGGGTTCATTGATGCATCTTTAATAAACATGATTAGTGTGCTTAATCCGGTAGGCAACTCAGAGCTCAGGCTACAAGTGTGGTTCTTCAGGTATCTGTCTGTAGAACTATGACACCAGTCTGCTTCTGTGCCTTTACATTGCAGTTTTGGCAGTTGTGTCACCTGCAGTGGAAGTCTGCAGATCCAGCGGCTAGTAGGATGTTGTTTGGATGCCAATCCAGACTCAGGACTGTGGAGCAAATGGGTTTCTTGATGTGCTTACTCAGCCACCTGAAAGGGAAGAAGAAGAAGACATACTTTTAATGATTCCCAAAGGTAAATTATATGTTTACATTACACACAGGCACAGATGCATAAACAGGACTTATACATGCACAAATGGAGAGATGTCAGTGCCCAGGAGGTAATGTCAAGTCCCTACGGACTAAGCTACGGCTACCCCAATGGAATGAGAATGGTAAAAACCTGCAATTGAATGTACTTGGCAGACATCATGGCAATTTTAATTACAGGTAAGAGGTAAGAGTCAAATTGTGTAAAAATTTGTTTGTAGGCCTATTTGCAGTTCATGTTTTTAGGTTGTGTTTTCTGTATTTGCAGCACGTTTCTGTATGCTCCTGCATGTTCCTGCATGTTCCTGACTTTTTAATCTCTTTGTCTGTTGACTAATTGACGGACAAAGACAGTCTTATGTGACACAATTGAGTCTCAATTATCTCTGCCTTTAAAACCAATATCAAGTTAATTGTTATGTACCATACAGGAATAGTTTTGATTTGATCACGTATTGCTCACCAGTCGTTCTCCTTCTCAAAGTAGCAGACAGAGATGAGGCGAGCCCCGCTGCCCAGGGCAAACTTGTTCTCCAGTGGTGACCACTTCACACAGGTGGCTGCCCGGTTGATACGCACCAGGACCAGGGTGGGCTTCCAAACGCCATCCTTCAGAGTCCACACGTAGGCATTGCGGTCAGAGGCACATGTTACAATGCGGTTGGACTCTGGGGCCCAGTCAATGCCTGTGGACACAGTTATGAAGCTCTATTCAAGTGTCAAAGGATGGATGAATGATGCAATGCTTTCTACCTTTGCTTTCAAATCATATATTTTACTGGAGATGTCAAAAACACTTGTATTAATTCAGACTTCCTTAAAACAGAAATGTGTGTACTAAATCGTGGATATTAATACCACCATGTGGCCAAATAATTAATTTTGAACTCAAAAGTAGCATTACTAAGTGCTTTGTGGTGGGACAATCTTTAACAGGGATTACCCAAAACTCTGAGGGAAAAATTCTACCATGGTGTTTTAACAGTATATATACACTACCGGGTTTGGGGTCGCTTAGAAATTTCCATTCCGCTCCATTATAGACAGAATAACCAATTTGCATTGTTTTTTTCACCAGGGCAGCAGTTTTCAGATTACATTATGTGCTTACATAATTGCAAAAAGGGTTCTCCAGTGTTTACTAGATTGAGATTGAGATATGTTATTTTACAGATTCTATCTTTGGGGTAGATCTTATTCCATTTGTGTATGTGATCTCTGATTGTAAAGGTTAATGTTTCCATGTGCACTGATTTTATTTTTTCTAGTAGGTTAATACCCAAGTTATTTTCTGGGAGGGGTAAGTGCCCGTTCAGCTCTGCTTGCAGCTTACTTAGTGTTTGTTCTCTAGTGCCAAATAGTGGACAAAGGAAGTGTTTTGCAATACGTCATTTCCAGCGCTTGTGTGTGGGCCCATGTTGAAGTGAGAAAACTCCATTCACTGATGAAGACTGATATGTGACTAACAGCTCTGCAACAGGCTTCCAGGTGGACCTTTAGCTAAGCCTATTTGTTTATCAAATCACTATTCCCAAGATCAAGAATGAACTTTCAGTAACAAATTATCAATTCATTCAATTACAACAACAAAAAACTGACACACAGTGAACTTGGGGCTTTCCAGGCTCCAAAGGATCAGTCCTGTCAATGCATCCCTGGGGCAGTGGCCCCGTTGTTTATATATTTCTTTTTTTTCTTACTCATATGATGTCAAAAGTCACATACCATATATCCGTCAGTCATTGTTGGCTGATATAAGTTACAGTACCTGTGATTCGTCCACTGTGCTCAGTCAGCTCATGGATCTTGACCCATTCTTTGCCGTTCTTTTCGTAGATGTTTACCACATTGTTGTTAGGACTCACTGCAATCTCTGTGAAGAAATACGCATGCACAAATGTTAGGCATTGTAACCAAAAGTAATTAATATGACATGGTCTTCATCCGATGAGTGTGAATGGGTTTATCTTTTCAATATACAGAAAAATGCCATGGCAATCTCGCCATTAGTTACCATGTTTGCAAAGTTATTTGTGGAAAGATCACGTAAAGAGGTCAAAGAGATCCTCTGAGGAGGATGAATGTTCATTTAGTGAATTCCATAGGGATATACCCAGTTGCATTTGATGTTATGTTGTGTGCGATTAGAAATATGGTCTGCGGGTGGCAATAGAGGAAAAGCCAGTGGGTCACCACATTTAAGTTCATTCTCTGGGAAGTACAAATTATCAGCAGGACAGCAGACAATACCCGCATAAGCATATTGGAGTTCAGTGTTTACATTCATGACCATTCAAACAATATGCTAAAATTGGAAAAGGAATGTACTCTGCAAATTAGCAGAAGTACTGCACATAAGATTTTGATATTTACTGTGTACAAGTGGAACGTTTGTCCAAATAATAATTCTAATTCTAAATTCAGGGGTCACCAAAATCCTCAGTATGAGGACCATGAATATCCTTAACAGATTTAGACTAGCAGTGTGGTTAGCAATGGATGGCAATGTCTGTTAGTTGGTTGGTCCATCTCCGACTCAAATATCTCAACAGCAATTAGATGGATTGCTATGACGTTTGGTTCAGATATTTATTGTCCACAGAGGGAGAACTTCTGTGAGCCTCTGACTTTCCATCTTTATCCTCATCATCAGGTCAACAAATTTGGTTCATGACCAAACAACTGCAAAACTAACAACCTTCCCATCAACCCCAGCTGTACTTTTGTTTAATGCTAATTGCTTAGCAAATGTCATGCTAACATACTCAACTAAGATGGCAAACATGGAAAATGTACCTGCATGTTAACATTGTCATTGGGGCCATGTTAGCATGCTGTCACGGGCATTTAGCTCAATCCAATCCTGTGCTCAAAGTTCGGATCTTTGGAAGGGGGGGTTGTATGAGGTACTTATCCAAGGTCAGTGTATTAGGAATGCCGTTTTGAAGCCTCGAGTTTGACGATATGGCCATTGCCATTATTTTTGCAACCAGGGAAGATGACGACACAATAGGAAATGGGAATTATATTGTGGATAGTCTCGCACTGCCAGACCTTCCTCCACAGTGCTACATACAGTACAGGCCAAAAGTTTGGACACACCTTCTCATTCAATGTGTTTCTTTATTTTCATGACTATTTACATTGTAGATTCTCAATGAAGGCATCAAAACTATGAATGAACACATATGGAATTATGTGCTTAACAAAAAGTGTGAAATAACTGAAAACATGTCTTATATTTTAGATTCCTCAAAGTAGCCACCCTTTGCTTTTTTTGATAACTCTGTAAACCCTTGGTGTTCTCTCAATGAGCTTCATGAGGTAGTCACCTGAAATGGTTTTCACTTCACAGGTGTGCTTTGTCAGGCTTAATTAGTGGAATTTTTTCCTTTATTAATAAAAAAGCAAAGGGTGGCTACTTTGAAGAATCTAAAATATAAGACATGTTTTCAGTTATTTCACACTTTTTTGTTAAGTACATAATTCCATATGTGTTCATTCATAGTTTTGATGCCTTCAGTGAGAATCTACAATGTAAATAGTCATGAAAATAAAAAGGAAACGCATTGAATGAGAAGGTGTGTCCAAACTTTTGGCCTGTACTTTAGGAGGGTCTGGCTAGCCCACATTGGGCCTTGTCAAGGACCAAAGTCCACCAACTAACTAACTGACTGACACTAAAAAATAAAGTGGTTTCAAAAAAAGTATTTCTTGGCAACTGAAGCGGTAACCCTGGGGCCATTCCTGCTTGAAATGTAGAACGGCTTCACGTAAGGTGTGTAGAACAAACCCACTGCACTGCAGCGTTTAACAATAACTGTAATGCCAAGTACAGAAACAGCAGTAGACATCCTACAACTGAAGTACAGTCAGATCCATGCAGTAAAGCTCTTTGAGTCCATTTCCTGCATTGATAATCAGATTCCCCGTGGTTCTCCAGGCAACATTAATGTAATAAGAGAAGGGAGAAAATGTATGTACATTCTGCATTGAGAATGTGGTCCCACCCTGTATTGATCCCATCAATTATGGAGAAAGAATACGGAATACTGCACATACTTTTGTGCTACTCTATGTTTGCTGTTTCACTTACGGGTCCTGTCTTTGTTCCAGGTGTGGCAGGAGAGTGGCTCCAGGCCAAAACTGTAGAGCGACATGTCCCAACAGAGGCAGGAGAGGCTGCTGGAATGTAACTGCTGTGAGGGCTGATCTGTGTTGCTGCAGGCCCAGGATCAGATCAGGAAGGACAGGGATACATGGTGTAAGGAAACTTGATTTTTTTGCGGAGAAAGCACAGCTAGTTTCTTGTGTTTGGGTTGAGAAATGACATGAGCAGTGATTTATAAAGTTTGTGGTATGAGAGTTTCATCCTCCGATTTAATCAATAACCCTAACACCAGATTGGTGTTACTTACTGTGATGCATACTTGGAATTTAGGTCCTAAGAAAGTGGATACATCCACTTTAAGGACAAACTTACAGTACTCTCTACTCTACTCCTTACAACTCTCCCTTTAATTCACTGTAAGCTAGGCAAGTAATGACTGTGAGATAAGAATACACCTTTATCAGGTGTGGTGCACACTGTACAAACACAATTTAATTGTTACGTCTGTATTTTTCTCTGCCCTCTAACAATAACCTGATCCTGAGCGGAAGAAACAAACCTTGTTTTTTTTAATACAGATATGTCAGTTTGTTACAGTTAGTTCCTCCCAGTTTGAAAAGGTTTGAACCTAAGAAGATACTACCTCAGACTGGTACATGCAGTAGAAGTACATTGCAAATGTTTCGTTTGGTGCCGCATTTGTCTTTGCCTAGCCTTATCAAACTGATAGATAAGAATGGATCGGATGGAAAGCGTAAACCAGTTTTACAAGTGATCAAAAACTGAACGAGCTGACTAGATGTGATAAAAAACAAAGAGATTAAAGTCATTACTTACCTTTTGCTGTGTATGTGTGGCCAGGTGGAATTCTTGTTGGTAGCTGGAGGTGCAGGGCTGTGTTCGTGGACTCTGGGCAGTCGACACGAATGGAGCTGTGCAGTCTGACTGGGTGAAGGAAGTGACTACTCATGGGAGTGAAAGAAAGGTGGGTGTGTCTGCTAATAGCTGTTGAGCAAGCATCTTGTCTAGAGCAAGTTTATTGTGCCACCAAACACCAATGCCCAATATACGCTACTGTTCCAGGCCCTATGGTGATGTCTTCAAATAGCTTTTTTTCCCAAAAAAAAATATTTTTGGAGAAATACATAAATAACAGAAAACAAAAATAAAGGAATGTAAAATAAAAAAAAATAAATAACAAAAAAGCACAGTACATACAAACAAATATCTACAAATCATCCCGGTAAAGAGCTTTTTTCTCTTCTCCCAGGCTTTCTCAAGATAACTGGCTAATTTATATGTACAGCCATCTCTGTCTTTGAGCATCATCCATATTTACAAAATCAATATCTGTTTGTTATCTTACTAAACAAGGCATCACACTGTAAATAAAAGGGACACTAGAAAATAAAATATATAAAACTGAGAGAAGCTGAAAATCCTCACATTTGAGAAGCTGGAAACAGATTTTTGATATTTTGGTTTGAAAAATTATTGCAAGGATCAATCAATTATCAAAGTAGCTGACAATTAATTGTCTGTCAGTTGACTAATCAATTCCCTGATTTTTCAGCTCTAAAAAAAGACAACAAAAAACCTAAAGCTTAACACAAAAAGTTGTAAACTTAAGTAGAAAACCTATTTTTCCCATGCAATGCGAGAGTTTGCAGTTTGAATATACTATGACCAAATGTATGTACAGTACATACTGTTTTTTGAGGGGGAAATTTGAGTTGTGAAAAAATCCAGTTGGAATCGGTGGTTGTCTGCACTGTAAAAAGCAACCTATAGAATCTACTCAATAAATGTGAGGTAACAATTTGCACTCAGTCTGTTTGGGTAGATTTCACCACGTTTTGAGTGAAGAATATCTACATTTAACAGCTATGATACACTAAAAGAAATTAGGTAAAGTCTACCTAATATTTCTCAATACATTACACAACTGATTACTTATAAAAAGTAAGTAACATTACCTCTTGATTGTAAGCACTTAATACTTGTTATTAATAATTGAACAATATGAGTAATTAATCATTACTTATTCAGGGAAGGTAAACTTTACTTAAAAAAAATTATTGTCAGACACAGGAGATATTTGATCATGTCAATTTCTTTTAATTAATGAAATGTTCAAAAAAATAAGGACAAGGAGGAGGTACAAAAAGAACCCTCTCCACTCTGCATATTCAACTGAAACAAGTTTCTTAAACCCTTCATATGTGGATTCCAGTTTGTTTGTTATACCAAACATGAACATCTTACATTTTTTTGAACATATGCAGATATTTGCAAAGCCTTATGGGATTGTTGAAGATAACCAGTCAGTCTGTGCCTGAACAAAAAACAGCATTTTCCACATCTCAACACCGTGTCCCTTTGGTTAAATGAATTGACAGCCTAGTACCAGTCAGAAACACACTGAGTTCAGTCCTTGCTCAACGAATATGTATCTTTTGAATAACATTGATCCATGAGATGATATGCATTATTTGAATGTAGTGAATTTCAATGTGACACTGCTTTTTGGGAGATGAAATTGTCTGATTGCATTGTACAGTGAGCATTCTTCAGCACCAACAGTAAGTTCCCAGGAAACAGTCAGTCTGTGCCTGAACACGGTGACAAACAGTTCATCATTAGCTTACTTTTGAGGCACTGGACCTTCTTGAGCAGCTTTGCTCTGTCAAGCACCAAAAGAGTTTCTGAAATACTTTAAGTATACTCAAGCTTCTTGGAATACTCAAGTTTGAGAGCGTAGATCCATCCCATCAACAGCACACATGCCTTGGTTCGGTTTCCACACACGTTCAGCACTTTGTTTCCCTCCATCGCAATCAACACATGTTGTATGCTCCTTGGCTGCAGGATTATGGATCACAAGCACCTTCATGGTTTAGTCCATGTTGTCCGTATTTTCATCCTCCATGTTAAAAAAAGAAACAAAAATATGCACTTTTAAGTTAAGGACAATAACAACATACTATCCCAATACATTTATTGATCATGTTTTCTTGGTTACGCCAAATCAACCCAAGTAGAGTTTGTTTTTAATAATCAGCACCTCAATACAATTCAGTGACAAATTAAAACTGTGACTTTATTGACTATTTCTCACCTCAAAAGTTTTTGAAACGCTATTTTAGTAACTGATTAGCAGTAATGTGAGAATGTTTGCATTAAGTATGTTGGTTTAAAAACCTGCATTATTAATATAACCAATTTACATTATGATTTTAATTGTGGATAGACCTCCTGCCTCATTACAAACTAAACTGACATTAGAAGGGGTGGCATGTCTGTCCCATAATGGTGGCTGTGCCAAGTTTCTATGTAATATATATAGTGTTGGGGAGTAACGGAATACATGTAACGGCGTTACGTATTCAGAATACAAATTATGAGTAACTGTATTCCGTTACAGTTACAATTTAAATAGTTGGTATTTAGAATACAGTTACATTGTTAAAATCAATGGATTACATGACAATACTTCTCCGTTTCACGAGTTTATTCACTCTGAATAAATTAAGGCAACTTAATGCATTTTCCAGAAGCCCCGATATGAAATAGAAAAAAATAGCTATTTGCTATTGCTATTTTCTTATTTCTACAAATTCTTTACACTTATTAAAAAATATATATATATATATATATATATATATATATATATATATATATATATATATATGTATATGTATACACACACACACCCCCTATATATATATATATATATATATATATATATATATATATATATATATATATATATATATATACACACACCTCATTTACAGTGTATTTGTGTATTGTAGTTAGCGTATGCGTGTAACAGAGACTGACCGGTTGTTGCACTGCCCTCACAGTTGAGTTCACCCTTTTTTATCCACCCCTATCTCAATTGTACTGTATATTAAATAACAAACGGATTTGGTAAGATGAAAGCTGAGTAAGCCAAACTTTATGTAGCTAAGGTTGGCCTAAAATATATTTTCTCAAAAGCAGGTAATGTCGGGGCTTATCAATACTATTAGGTAACCTTACTGTATCTATCCGGCTACCTAGCTAACGTTAGGTGACATTACCTGTAATGTTAGCTAACGGTTAGCTTACATTTAGAGCCTACATGTTTCAGCCTTGAAAGCAATAACGTTACATTGTGACACTGTCAAATGCCACGACAGGTAACGTTAGCTAGTTTGAAGTAACGTAACTAACATTTCTTCCAACAATCTCCACATTGCTACGTTTTAGTAACATTAGAAGCTAACGTTAGCCTTTCAACTCTGGCATTAGCTAGCTAGCTGGCACTCGGTAGCTTGCTAACTTTTAATGACAGACTGCCATTGAGTAACTTGTAATCCAAATATACACTCTAAACCAACCATTAAATAAGTTTATTACACACAGCAACCTGTTAAAAAGGAATCTTACCTTAGCTAAACCGAACAGCTTGACTCCAGTGTCCCGCCAGTGAAACCATAGATCTTGGCCAAGAACCAGCACTGACGCATGTTCACTTTGAACTGCAGACTTATCATTTTGGGGTAGATTTTATTATATTTGTTTAGGCTGCAAATGTTACTGTTATAAAATATGTAATGTAGGTAGAATGTACCCATTATTGTATATTTGCTTACTGACTAATATATTTGCAGTAAAATTTAAACAATTTGCATGTGTTGTATTTACTGCCCTCCAAAATCCGTTTTTACAGTGTGCTGTCAAGACTACAAACAACCAGGACACACGTCATTTCATATTTGGTGAGGGTTTTCGTGAGATTAATTAATTGTCACACTTTTATGTCTGATAGGGTGTGTTTTCCCATTGTTTTTATACTGGACTGTTGCTAGCAGTAAGCTGACTAAGCTTCTTTAAGTGGTAATATTAGGTATTCAAGATGGCGCACGTTTATTATGAGAAATCCTCAGGTGTAATAACAGCACGTTTAAATTATTATTGCATTGACTAATATTTCATTTACTCAGTAAAGTACTACAGTACCATGTCATGTCATAGTTAATGTTTCTTGCTCTTTAGCTGGTTGGGTAACTAACAACTCAATTCTGTCATTTATCCTCGGTTGCCAGGTCTGTATGATAAAACCAGCCAAACGGCCAATCAAACCAGTCCTCAAAATACATCCCTGCCAAAAACATTTACATAAACTGTAGTAGTGTAAATTCAAGGCTTCAAAACAAATTTGACACCAAGATGATCACAGTTTCAGTGACTATTCTCTAAGGCACCATTCACACATATTCACACACCGATGGCGCAGCATGGGACCAATTTGGGGTTCAGTGTTTTGCCCAAGGACACTTCGACATGGAACTGCAGAGCCAGGTATAAAAAAACACATCCAACTGTTGCTTAAAACTTTCCCTTTTCAGCGTGTAACGTTGCTCAGAGGTTCCGGTTAATGTTGTTTGATTCGACCGGAGTTTAAAGTTATTGAAAGTTGAAAATGAGGGAAATCCGGCAATACTTGTGGCACCGGAACTCTCCCGTAAAGAAACCGTTGTCGATGACATGGACTATTAACACAGTAATGAAGTGACCTACAATACACGCAGTGAAGTGAAAGGTTCCGTTGCAGAAGTAAGACTACCTCATTCAAAAATCCCAGAAACATTTGTAATAATGTTAACACCAAAATATACAGCCTTTGAACATAACATTACTTACAGTATTGTGTGGTTCACTTCATGTGTCTAGATAAGGATGGAAGGACTCAGTGGGGCTTACTGGGGTTATTGTCACTGGAGTAGTTAAACCTGTAGCACTGTGTAGGTAGCCATATGGTTCAGACATTAGCTACTGCACATACTGGTATGTACTATGTGTCTGTCAGAAGGTGATGGAAGGAGGTGTGGTCAGTGTAATGGGTGTAATGGACTTGAGTGTGAAAATGGGAAAACCCAAATAACACAATAACAGAGGGGAGAGGTTAGTTTGGGTACAGAAGTAGTTGGGGAACAGGATTTGCAAAGTACAATTAAGCAATGTTGATCAAATTTGTATTTCCCTCTTCACATAAACCCACCACCCCATCCACAACATCCCACAACATTATTCTATCCCATAACATGCCAGTCAGACAGAAACCGTGGGCTACCACGGTTCAGCTGCAAAACACCAGGAAATTAACATGTTGAGGAAATGTTGGCAAATAAAATCATTTCACGTTTTCGTCACCGTATGCTGCTGCAGCATGACTCAGGGGCAGACAAGTTCACGTTTACTTGAATTAGGAAACAGGCAAGGGTCAAAACCAGGTAGGCAGTTTTGGAGAATTGGCTTGATTTTCCGATTTTGGTACATTTCTCCTTTTTCAGGTTATTGAGAGGTCGGAACAATGGAGCGTCGGAGAAATGACATGGCACCGGGAGGGGGAACAGCGCACTGGAATGGCGCACGTGTTCGTTTACTAGAAGAATCAGGTTTTTTTAGGGGTGACAAGACAACATTAGGGAGAGTTAGTTTCAAAGAAAGCTAAATGCTTTCACCTAAACACCCGAGTTGAATGCGTTCCATGTACAAGTCGGATTTTCATTGTTTTTATTAGCTCTAGCCAGGTTAGCCATTGTTAGCAAATACCAGTTTATAACAACGCATTACGCTGTTTTTAGTGCATACAAACAGCGTAACAGATAGAAAATGTGAAGTGGGAAGTGGTAATAACTGTATGTTACTACAGCTTTCACTGCTTGGGGCAGCCATGTTGGATTTTTAGCTCGGGGTACTCGGTGGCTGTCCTAGTTCCGAGCTCAGAAATGAAGTAACTAGTAACTAAAGCTGTCAGATGAATGTAGTGGAGTAAAAAGTACAATATTTCTCTCTGAAAGCGGAGTCGAAGTAGAAAGTGGCATGAAAAGAAAAGACTCAAGTAAAGTACAAGTACCTCAACATTTGGACTAACGTACAGTACTGGAGTATATGTACTTAGTTACATTGCACATTCCACCACACTGCTACTGAGGGAAATGGGGAGAGGGTGAGGGCAACAGTGGGAAAGGAGGGAGTGGCTGGATGTGGGAGTCAGGTGACTTTTTCACCAGATGTCCCTCATTTCGGCCGTATGTCCGTCCCCTTCCTCTTCCATTGTGTTGGTGTTCTAAACTCCGGTGGATTTCTGAGGACTACGGTTAACTGCTCCTCAGATCTCTGCAGGGTAAATCCAGACAGCTAGCTAGACTATCTGTCCAATCTGAGTTTTCTATCGCACGACTAAAACAACCTTCGAACGTACACATGTTCCACCAAAACAAGTTCCTTCCTATAGGCTATATTGCAGAGGCACCGTGGCTCCGTCCTGAGTTTAGTTCTGCGCAAGACGATTGTGATTGGTTTAAAGAAATGCAGATAAACCACAGCACGTTTTTCTCCCACCCAGGAATGCTGTGTGTACTAGCCAGACCTTCCTCCGCAGCGGCAATGCGAGACTAGGTGACTTGGACAGGTGAAAGAGTCTGAGGGCATCTGGTGGACAGGCAGAGAAATGGAAATGGAATGTGGCTGAACGGAGGGACAGAGAGGCAGAATGGGCAAGAATGAACACAGCTGAGGCAGACTTTGTGACAGGCTAAGCTGGAGAAGGACTCTAATGTTCACTCTCAATGGGCCCAAAAAAAGACTGCATACGTTTGTTTGTTTAAAACAGTTGGATGAACTAGTTATTTTAGGTTTGATGGAGGGAAACAGGACAAGTTTTATAGTTTACAAGTGGCCTAAAGAAGCTACAGAAGTGGACTGTGAAATACAAGGGCTGTAAATAAAAAGACATGCGAATACTTTTGATATAGAAAGACTTCTGGTAGGGCTGCTCGATGATGGGAAAAAAATCATAATCACGATTATTTTGGTCTACGTTGCAATCACGATTATTTAACACAAATCCTCGTTGACTTTTGGAAAGATGTTGCATTTATTGAACGTGAAAAACAATTTAAAAAAAAAAACAGTTAAACAACAGTGAACCTTCTTTTTTTTCACTCAGAACACAAGACAGAATAAGAGTTCACTTGCAAAAAGGAATGTGCAAAATAATCGTTTTTTTGAAATCGTAATCACATTTTAAAAATGTCCATTAATCGGGCGCCTGGGTAGCTCGCATGGTAGCGTACACGCCCATATACAGAGGCTCAGTCCTCGACGCAGTGGCCGCGGGTTCGGTTCCGACCTGGGGCTCCTCTCTCTCCCCTTCCAAGTCTGAGCTGTCCTGTCAATAGTAAAGGCATACAAATGTAAAAAAATAAAATAAATAATAATCTAAGGTCTGTCTTACATCTTCTTAGCCAACTTAGCTCTAACTCGTTTTACACTTCTGTTTGGAATGTATAGTCACTGCACCTCATTTACATGAAATGATGCCTTTATTTTTTATTTGGACTAATAGTTAAGATCAAAAGAACATATGTTTATGTATTATCACAGATTTTGACCTGGTTAGACCATGAAAGTAGTGATCACCCATTTTTATTTTAGTGTTGCATGTTATTTTTGAGGAAATTTGGTTGAAAGAAACCCATATTTCTGATAGAAAACACGTCGAAAAAAGGGGGGGGGGGTCAAATTTGACCCGAGGGAAACATGAGGGTTAAAATTTGGATTAACTGCACAGCCCTAATTTCTGTGGAGTCAGGAGCGGTGGAGTGGACAGTCAGTGTGTATCCATGCATGTGTTTGCAGACGGGCAGATGTGTTTACACGTGGACATGCGTGCGTACGTGCCTGAGCCATGTGGTAAATCACGACATGTCCTGATCCTGTGTCACAGTGGAAAGTTGTGGCTGGGAAGTGGAACGGTGACCCACTCCGTGCTGGTCAACATGAAAACTGCAGTGTTTTCCTCACCGTTAACCCCCCAAGCTGTTGTTCATGTTTTCTGATACTTTCCCTAGCTCTTGCTTGCATTCATTTCATACCTTGTTTAAAGGGTTAATGTTCTAAAAATGTATGCATTTTTGTTAGTTATGATCAGGACTGATACTAGGACTTACCACAGACTGTGAAAAACAGAAAAAGAAATTACTAAAAAATAATTCATTCAGTTTATGTTTTTTTTCATAAAAAAACAGTGACTTTATGTAAATAAACTGCAATTTAAAGGGTTCAAATTCTATTTTTGTTAGTTATAATCAGGACTGATGTGGGTTAAAAGATTTAACTCAGTGAAAGTGGAAAACAATATTAATGTTTAATATTTTATAGCAGTTTTTTTTTTTAGCAATGGGGATTTTCTCTAAGATATCAATATCAATTTTTTTTTTTATCTAAGTGCAAAAAATAAATATGCACAAAAATGTGTTTTTGCTAATCTTCGACTTACCCCAGACTGTGAAAAACAGAAACATCAATTACTGAAAGTAATTCATTATGTGTGATCTTTTGATTAAAAACCACAGTGATTTTATTTAAATAAAATGGAATTTAAAAGGTTAAAATTAAAAAAAAAAATTATTAGTAATGAAGACTGTTGTGGGTTAAAAGATTTAACTCAGTGCAAGTGGAAAATAATATTAATATTTTTATTTTTTAAATTGCACGTTTGGAACATTTGGACATTTTTGTCTTCTAATGACACCAGAGGAAATTAAAATTAATTAAAATGATTGTCTTAAAGTAGAAAATATACTGTCTCTCACGTCACATAAACTATGAACAGGTAATGAGTGGTCTTGAGGAGGATTCACTTTTTTCGGTCTCAGTATTGACTGTCTCCCATATGGACTCGGTCTTGACTTGGACTCAAACTTTTGTGGACTCGGCCTTGACTCGGTCTCAACTAGTCCTGGTCTTGGACACGTGGACTTGACAAAGGTGGACTTGACTACAGCCCTGATAGACAGTGAGGATGCCTGATCTTATAAACAGGAGTTGATAAGAATGATTTTTATGCACACATTAAATGATTGATCTTTTTGGATACCCTGGTTTACCACATGCTAAAACCATGATGTCATGTTTACCCATGTCCCCACATCAAACCTCCTCTTTGCCCGACTCAATCCCCCCATGTTGTCCCTCTCCCACTCTAGTCCAAAGTCCAAACCTGAGGACCAGATGATCTGTCTGAATATAAAAGAGACCCTGAGTGTGACTAGCAGCACACACACACACACATACAGAGTCATGACCCTTCCACCCATCACAGGCACAGAGACAAATTCACCAAACACTGATTTTTGCAAATACTTTTAACAAATACTACGCCTACTACATCATATTGAAACTCTTAATGAGCAGATACACACAAGCAATACATGTACACAACATTCAAGGACATCTCGAGTCATGGGGCATCTCAGCAGACACGTTTGAGACCACTTAAATTATTAAGGACTCACTCACACATCCACACACACACACACACACACACACACACACACACACACACACACACACACACACACACACACACACACACACACACACACACACACACCACTGGCTGCACTGATAAAGCTGCTGTTTATAGCTGCACCAGAGGACTGACTTGCTGTTCCTACATCCGAACCGCATTTGGCACGAGGAAGATGCACTAACTGAGATCGCATCACAAAATTCTGTAAGTATGATTATGTCTACTTACATATGTACACTGTTGCTCTGTCAGCAGCTTAACTGTGGTTTAAGGCAGGGTTCTTCAACATTTTTTTTAAGCCAAGGACGCCTGAACTGAAAGAGAGACGGAGCAGGGACCCCTACTACATACTGTATATTGTATAAAATGAAGTTGCACATTAAACTGTGCCTACAATAAAGTGTAGGGCGGCCTAAAGCCTTTATACATGCCTTTTTAGTGCATAGAGTACTAAACTATTAAAAAAAAGATGTTGGTATGATTTTATAAATCATGTTTTAATGTTAAACATACATATGGCACAGTGAATCCTCAGGATGAACTGGACCTGTGGATGGGTACCAGTGATTTCCTTGCCTATAGGCCATCAGCCTATTATCAATGTGTTTTTTTCACAAATACGCTGATTTATATTTGCTAATAATTTGATGGATATGTGTTAAGAGATATTTTTCTTTATTTTCGTAACTTTCAAAAGTTGAGAAGAAACTCCTTATACTCATTTTGCCCGATGATGGTCTAGCACCGAAACTTTGCCTACTTATACAATATATTTTTTGCAAGTTAGACAGTGTGCGGGAGTTTCTTTGCAACTCACAGTTATAGATGTGCAAAGTAAGATGGATATGGTTAACTTACTTGCATCCGATAGTCGATGTTAAGCCACGGTCCAGCTGTGAGTCTGTGCTTGTTTTGACACGGCAGCAAGTCTAGCTCGCAACTGCGTTTTAAACCGTGGCGACATGCAGCTGAGCTAGTCAGATACTAAGAGACACAGCAACAGCCCCTTGCATTCTGTTCTACACATGCACACAATAACTTGAGGACAAACACACATTTACCTTGCTTTCTGTTTTAGAGGAATAAGTCAATCTACACACACACACACGCACGGATAGTAGCACCTTTTTTTTCCCTCCTCTTGTTTTGCAGTGGTAATGGACGTGCTCCACAGCTCCGGTTTGAGCAGCACATACTACCTGCAGACCCAGTTCAGCCACAGCCAGGGCTACTTCCTCTCAGTCTCCAAGGCAACGGACCTACGCAACACCTTCTTCCTGTTGTTCCCCATATGGTTTTATGTACGGCAGGCTGACGCCATCAGACTGGTGTGGGTGGCAGTGGTGGGAGACTGGCTCAACCTGATGCTGAAATGGTGATGGTGATGATGATGATGGTGATAATGAGGATGATGATGATTGTGGTGGTGGTCGTGGTGAGGATGATGATGATGAAGGTTGCATTATATGTACAAAGTGATTCCATGACGATATTTTTATTAAGGCTTCTGTTCGGAGAGCGTCCCTATTGGTGGGTTCAGGAGACAGGTTACTATGGCAACACCTCCCAGCCAATGATAGAGCAGTTCCCCATGACCTGTGAGACAGGGCCAGGTAGGACAAACACCTTAGGGCAACACGTGTGAGTTTAGTCAGCGTCAACTTTGGTCTGTCTCTAAAAAAAGTTGACTTCCTCCACCTGACAGGAAGTCCGTCGGGTCATGCCATGGGGGCTGCAGCGGTCTACTACACCATGATGTCATCACTCCTCGCCACAGTGCTGAAGAAAGAAGGACATCAAATCAGGAAATGGTAAGATCAACCTCACCTGTATGAGATATTACGATTCCCACCATGGCCACGCCAAGACCCGCCCTTCAATAGCATTTATTGGCCAGGCGTCCATGCTTACGCAAGGTAACGTAACCCCATTTGTTCAGGTCCTATCCTCTGACCAATCAGCTATCCTAACCTTAACCACTCAAGTTCAAATGCCTAACCCCAACCAATCGAGCTGCTTCGTAGGGTGGGTCTTGGCGTGGCCATAGTGGGATTCGTAATTTCGCCCCCTGTATTCACTGTTGAGTCGCTCTGTGCAACGTGCACAGTCAGAGCAGCAACATGTGTGTCTGTCCCCCAGGTGTGTGCGTGTCTCACTGTGGACACTGTTCTGGTGCGTGCAGCTGTGTGTGTGCCTCTCCAGGGTCTTTGTCGCTGCTCACTTCCCACATCAGGTCATCACAGGTGTTTTCATAGGTACGGACAGAGCACATGGTGCGTTCAATTCATAGTGAAAAAAACATATATCTTAAATTAAAATAAATCTCAAATAGATGATTAACTGTCATTGCTATTAACTGTAACTAACTGTTTGCCTCCAGAAAACATGTCAGAGCCTGCAAACATTATCCCTTGTCCTGCTACGAAGCTGGAAGCTGTCCCCTCCCCCCCCCCGCCCCAGAAAGCTGCTTGTAAATCTTACAGTATATGACGGGAATGAAGAACAAGTATTACTTTGTACATTCCTGTATCTGCTAACGCTAACATGCCCCACAATGAGAATGCTGGCATGCGTCATCTTAGTTTAGCATGTTAACATTTTATTTTATTTAATACAAACAATGTACCAAACCAAACATAACATAAACCAAAGTACTGGACACATTGCACATTGGACCTGTAATTACAATTAAAAAGCTGCCACAAATGTAAATGATAAAATAAATAAATAGTCAAAATGTTGATTTCCCAAATCAAACTTATGAGATACTCAATCTTAATTCTGATTTATGATGAGACGCTAAGTAGGCCTAATAATTATCAGATTCTATGCTTACCTTTTAAGTCAAAAATAATGGTATTGTAAGCTTCTGAGATCTACAATTATCAGATGCTAAGTCATACAATAATCATGAGATATTTAAGCAAATATGACTTTAAAAATCTAAATGAGATAAGTCAAAATTATGAGATAATATTTTCACGAGAAGTAAAAATGATGGTATATTAAATCAAAATCATGAGATTCAAATTTAAAATAAGCAATAATAAATTTTTTGTCATGGTGGCAGTATGCTGTATCATGGTTTATACTGAAATAGTCATACATTTTTGCACTCCTGACATTTTTTTCCTGGCAGGAATTGGCTTCCATATAAAATTGGCTTTTAAATAAGAATTAGCCTTATCGCATGACCACTGTTAAGCAGTGTCATCAAAACAGGTTGTACAAGGTTTAAAATCAAAGTGCAATTACAAATGGTTACTGCACAGTAGATTACATAAAACAAAGACAAATAGTTGAAGTTAAAAGATTGAAAATAAAAAAAAAAAAGTTTTTCCTCTAAGGTATCCTGGTAGCAGAAGCTCTCAGCCGGACCCAGCAGATCTACAAGGCCGGCCTGTGTTCTTACCTCCTCGCCTCCCTGCTCCTCCTCTCCCTGGCTCTCCTCCTTTACCTGTGCCTCCAGCTGGTAGGCGTCGACCTCCTCTGGAGCGTGGAGAAAGCGCGGTGCTGGTGCCACCGAGCGGAGTGGGTCAGCGTGGACACCAGCCCCTTGGCCAGCTTGTTCAGAAACACTGGGACTCTGTTGGGCCTGGGCGTGGGGCTCCACTCCCCTGTGCATGCGGTGGTGGGCAGGGGGTCTGAGGGCGCCATCTACAGATCCATCTGCTTGAGCGCAACGCTGGTGCTGCTGCAGTTGTTTGACTCTGCTTTTAGGCCCCCTGTCCACGGCGGAGCTCTCTTCTACCTGCTGTCGTTCTGTAAAAGTGCCACGGTGCCTCTGGCTACGGTGGCTATTGTTCCCTACTGTGTCACTGCAGCCCTGGGATACAAAGGGAAGAAGCTGCTTTGAGTCGTAGCATAGCATGTACTGTTGACCAGTGGTGGAACGTAACTACATGTACTCAAGTACTGTACTTCAGTACAAATGTTGAGGTACTTGTACGTTACTTGAGTCTTTTCTTTTCATGCCACTTGCTTTCAAGTGGCACCGTCTGCACTAATGAGTTAGTGAGCTGAACTGTGGTGAGGATTGTACAGGACAGCAATATCAGACCGGAGGGCTTAAGCAAAAGGCAAAATAAATCTTCACAGCAAACGAGATCACACACACCAAAGCAACCATCACATATACACACTCGTATGTTACAGCACCTCACACAAGCACATTTCAGAGAGAAATATTGTATTTTTTACTCCACTACATTCATCTGTTACAGCTGTAGTTACTAGTTACTTTACACGTTAAGATTCCTGCACACAAAACACATGTAGTTTATAAAATCTGATGTTTTTATTATGAATGAAACTAGCCAACAATATAACGGCCTACAAGTCCAGCTGAAGTGATTAGACCATTAGTCACTAAAATGGGAAAATGTTTCTGCATTGAGTACTTTTAATACTTTAAGTACATTTCCCTGATGATACTTACATACTTTTACTTAACTTAACTTTTTCCACGCAGGGCTTGTACTTGTAACGGGGTAATTTTACAGTGTGGTATTAGTACTTTAAAGATCTGAATACTTCTCCCACCACTGCACCTGCCCATTGCACATACTGTACTGTATATGTTTTTGCACATTCTGTACTCAATCCATTCAGCCTTTATTCTTTATTATTGTTAAATGGCTATTTTGTATATATTTCTTTCTGTATTTCTTGTTTATTTCAAATAATAAATGATGTTTGTTTACAGTATACAAAAACAATACACCCTTTTCTGATTCAGATTTCTGATGCTCTTATGTAGATATGCTTAGCATGGACTCATAGTAACAACATGGAAGGACAGGGTAAGGAACTATCTGGGAAGGGTCGAAGCCATTTGAATCCAAAAGGTGTACGCTTGAGAGCATCCCCACATTGTGCAGCATCAGTAGGCCTACCACCTGCTTAGAGAGTTGGTGTATTGAGATATTTTTCTTGATGTTAGGTACAATCTTCCTTTCTAATGCAGTAATCGGTTTAATGGCCTTGATAGATACATTATAATGCTTGTGTTATTGTTTTGTGTCTGAGTAGAAAAGCAGTGACCAATGGCAGCTTCAGCTGAAGCTGTGACGTCCTTCTCAGCGTTGCACCCGCCCCCATGGCTGCACCGAGCCAGCCCTTCTTATATACTGTCTATGAGACAGCCGCGCTGCACGCAAAAATTACGAATCCCACTCATAGACAGTCCCACTATGGCCACGCCAAGACCCGCCCTACGAACCAGCTCGATTGGTTGGGGTTAGGCATTTCACCTCGAGTGGTTAAGGTTAGGGTTAGGGGGTTGGTCAGGGGATAGGACCTGTACATGTAAGCACGGACGCCTGGCCAATAGTAATGTGCAAATGCTATTGAAGGGCGGGTCCATGGAAGTGTGTCGATCTTTGTTCCGGGACACATGGTGCAAGGGTGGGCGTGCCCAGGACGCTGATGTAAACACAAAATACGCCTCACCCACCCCCCCCCCCGTCGGATGAGTGACAGTGGAGCGAGATTAACCCAAATAGCCGTCGTTGTTCGGGGAAAACGCTCCGTGACCGTCGTTGTGTGTAATATGCGTTGAAGCGCAGACAAGGCGACGCCATGGACTTCTACATCAACGTGAAGGTGAATTTCAGAGGAAATTCCAAAAATTTCCTGCTGTCGGGATCCGAGACCAAGAGCTGGGAGTCGATGGAGGCCATGGTAAGAGAAGGGGAGCATCACCCCGGCGGGGCCCGTTCGCAAACACCCATTTACAGATGATTTCATTGCTGTGCCACATCGCGGTGTTGTGTTAACCCTTGAGGCGGGAAACAAGCCTCACCCTCGCGAGCTTATACCAGCTCCAGATATGCTATTTACAGAGAAGCTATTGACATACCATAACGTTAGCTAGCATTAGCATCATCCAGCGGGGGTCAGGGCTGAAACATTAAAAGCTGTGGAAACCTCCCATCACACTGACAACACACACACACACACACACACACACACACACACACACACACACACACACACACACACACACACATACATAATCATTTTAAATCGTTTTTCGCCACAATAAGTACACATATGTGGAATTTGGCTTGGTGAAAGGTACATATGCTACATGAACAACATATTAAACATGAATATGAAATGAATAAATACAGAAAACACATACTGATAATATAACCGTTGCATTAGAGAAAAAAAGCTGAATGGTTTGATTGCAGAATTTGCAAACAATATAGCTACAGTATGTCTTACACACACACACACACACACACACACACACACACACACACACACACACACACAGGGAGAGTACACTGCAGTGCTTATGTCGTTGTCGTCATGGAAACACTGTTTACTAGCTTAACAGAACTAGCTAGTGAGCAGTTTGAATCACACATCCACCATCTGCAATGTGTTACTGTGACATCAGCTGTTCATTACACAGCAGCATCATTGCAAAGAGCTTTGCTGCACATTGAACAATCAGGGAACACATTATTATTAACGGTTATAATTGTTGTAGGTAGGCCTATCCCATAATGCTTTGCGCTAGTTAGGCTTAGTTAGGCTTTCATTTCATATATCTCATCACATTTCCTATTTGTGCGGTGGCTTTGAGATATGTTTTCTAGCGCTTCGTGGGCGTGTCTCTCTTTTATTGGCTGTGTCGCAGGCAATAACCAATCTGCAGCGTGCCTGTAAACTCGTGGCACACAACAGGGTGTAGAACGCACCCCCGTTTCAGTTTAAAACGTGTTCTCTACGTTGTGTCGGGGCTGAGCGTTGGCCCTGTTTTCTTGATAAACCCCACTATAATGTACACCCTAAAGCATTAATCCATCAGTACAATAACAGAGTAGTGCTGTCGTGGTGTCTCTTAAACAATGTCTCTTAAACAAAAGTAAAAGTATAGTACAACACCAAAAAAATACTAAAAGTCCTTAGTCGACTAACATTCATGCAATTGTATCGACTTATCGATTAATTGATTTAATAGACAGATCTGTAAATCTGAATTTCTCCACAAAGAGTCATGCAAAAGCACCACTTTAATGCTTGTGTTTACCAGAGATGTGCTTGTACGTTTCTTGGAAATAAGTCATTCAGCATGAAAAAAGCATCAAACATGATTAATCGACTAAAGAAATCTAAGTTGACTAAGACCAAAACGACTAATGCAAAGTGAGCAGTCTGGGTGTCTCGCTCCTTATTGGATTGTAGTTTCTGATGCATTAGTCCGAGCTTAGTTTGACTGTTGTAGCGGGTCAAGGTGAAGCCTCTTAACTGCTTTACTGTAGACCTAGAGTCATTTGTAATGTAATGGGAAAATTACATTTAAGCATAATTCCTTATATTTTTATGTTTAATTCGTACTTTACTTCTCTCACAAATGCTGAAAGAGTTTATCTCATTTTCCACATGTAGATTTTGATTCTAACTTTGTGAGACATCCAGTCTGGAACATTATGTGAGCCTGAACCGATAAAGGTACAAGGTCACCCTAAAACTATCTCTAGTTTTCTCATGCCAGTTTAGCTGTAACTGGGGGGATGAAAGTCGTACAGGGAGGAGGAGGTGAAATGACTCCAAGATGTCTCTTGTATTTCTCTGATTGTCTTCATGTGTATCAGATTGCCTGTCAAAATTGTAGCGTCATACTAATCTAAGTGCGTGTGTGCTGTCACTCTGAAGATGCATATAAGCCTAGTGTTCTTGTTCACTCATTTGAGAAACTGACTCCACACTGGGCTGCGGCCTTTTGTGAAATCATGTTGCTCCTATTTGCAAATATATATATATATATATATATATATATATATATATATATATATATATATATATATATATATATATATATATATATATATATATATGTATGTATGTTTTTAATAAAATACAAAAGCCCAACTTGGTTTTAGTCTCAGTCTGTCTTATTTGTTTCAATTTACTAAACTCTGAAAACTCTTCCCCCTGCTGCAAAGGAAACTTCCACGACAGTAACAATGCAAAAATCGTCAGAGACATCGAAAAAAGTGCCAAAAAGACGACCACATTTAATTTTAAAGGCCCCATGACATGGTGCTCTTTGGATGTTTTTATATTGGCCTTAGTGGTCCCCTAATACTGTATCTGAAGTCTCTGTTATATAGGCCTTAGTGGTCCCCTAATACTGTATCTGAAGTCTCTTTTATATAGACCTTAGTGGTCCTCTAATACTGTATCTGAAGTCTCTTTTATATAGACCTTAGTGGTCCCCTAATACTGTATCTGAAGTCTCTTTTATATAGACCTTAGTGGTCACCTAATACTGTATCTGAAGTCTCTTTTATATAGACCTTAGTGGTCCCCTAATACTGTATCTGAAGTCTCTTTCCCAAAATTCAGCTTTGGTGTAGAATTACAGCCACTAGAGCCAGTCCCACAATGAGCTTTCCTTAGTATGTGCCATTTCTGTGTCTGTAGCTATTGAGGAGCGGAAGGTGGGGGTGTGGCCTTGACCAACTGCCACTTTGCTCATTTGAAAGCCATGATGTCTCTCTCTCATGGGTGGGCCAAATTCTCTGGGCGGGCAAAGCAGAGAGCCCCTGACAACTCTGAGGGCAAAAGACCTGTTTTTTTAATCCGTGGTATTGTAAACAGCCAGTGTTGAGAAAGAAGGTGAAATATGGACTGGTTGCCCCGCACCTCTGGAGTTATGGTCCCTGTCTAAGGCCTGGGAGAGTTCATTAGTCAGAGTGCTGCCGAGTCGCAGATGTCACACTTCACTTTGAGTCGTTGTTTTAGAGATGAGAGAGAGGCAAGTGGATTTAAGTGATTCTTTATTCAACGTGACTTGCGGAGTAATACATGCAACATGAGCTTTTATTGGTTTTGGGTCGAAGCATTAAGAGCCAGCAGCAGTCTGACTGAACACTGTAATTCCATAACATTGCAATAACGGTACGGATTTGATTAATCCTTGAGTCCTAGCGAGAACACGTCTCCGTCCGAGTCAATGAGTTCATCCTAATTGAAACTGAAAGAGGGATCACTTTATTTGTCCAATTGTCCATTTGTTTAAGCCTTAACACTTTCTGTCTCTCAGCCACTGTCCTCTGTCCTTATCAGACGTGTGTGTGTGTGTGTGTGTGTGTGTGTGTGTGTGTGTGTGTGTGTGTGTGTGTGTGTGTGTGTGTGTGTGTGTGTGTGTGTGTGTGTGTGTGTGTGTGTGTGTGTGTGTGTGTGTGTGTGTGTGTGTGTGTGTGTGTGTGTGTGCGCAGGTGAAGCGTTCGTTTGGCCTGAGCAGTCTTCAGCTGACCTATTTTGATGAGGAGAACGAGGAGGTGAGAGACTAGTTGGTTGTCACTCTGTCTTTGCGTTGTTTTCAGCTGTGACACGTTACAGTAAGACTGTTCAATATCCCCTCAGATCAATATCACCATTTATTGTCACATTTACCCCGATGATGATAATTGATATTAGGGATCGACCAATTATCGGCCTGGCCGATTATCGGTGCCGCAGTTTGCAGATTATCTGTATCGGTGCTTTAGTTGACCAATACAGTTAATTAATTTAAAAAGTGTGCGACTTTGGCTCGGCTACAGTCTGCAACACCTGCAAACAAACTGTTAGCATGTTAACACTTCAGCTATTCAACTATTTGCTTGAAGCATTTAAACAAACTTTTGTGTTGGGAATTTGTAACATTCCAAAAAGGATCATTTTGGCATCAGTAAATGCGTATCTTTCTTTGTGTTGTCGTTCTAAACTCCGGTGGATTTCTGAGGACTATGGTTAACTGCTCCTCAGATCTCTGCAGGGTAAATCCAGACAGCTAGCTAGACTATCTGTCCAATCTGAGTTTTCTGTTGCACGACTAAAACTACTTCTGAATGTACACACGTTCCACCAAAACAAGTTCCTTCCCAAGGCTATTTTGCAGAGGCACCGCGGCTCCGCACGGCGCCTAGACGATTGTGATTGGTTTAAAGATATGCCGATAAACCAGACCCAATGTGATTACAATTAGGTCGGTTAGAGAATCATAATGTTGGCTCTGGTTACTTTTTGATTCATTGTCCAGCCTTACTTAAAGGTACTTGCTTTTCTGTCATTTAAAATGGGTACTTCAGCAATTTAGTATTGCACATCCTCCAGGTTTGGGGACTTTTAAGAGACAGATTCTAAAAAAAATGATTGTCTGAATTGGTGCAACAGAGACCAAGATAACTGAGCCAAAATGCTGTATCCTACATTTCCCCTAATGCAGCTCTGGAGCGTCTTTCTTTTAAATCCTCCACGCCTTTTAAATGCCCACGTGTTTCAAACTGTTAAAGATATTGTAGTAAAAACCCAATGCTAAGATAACCTTGATGTCATCACCGTGACATCATAAGGGTACTTTCTCAGACTTTACAAAGCTCATCCAGAGCTGCAGAAGACATGACACAACTGCAGTACTTTCCCCCGATGAGTAAACCCAGCTTCATGTTCCTAATGTTGGTGGTGTGGCCCTTTTCTTTAATTCCTGAAACCGCAATGACAAACAGGCAGCACTGTGGAAATGCTCACAAAGAATCTTCCCTTTTCTTCTTCCAGGTGTCCATTAACAGCCAAGGTAAGCAAACAAACATCTGTGAGATTCTGAGAGTTTGCATATTAATGCCATGCTAATGAATGTCTCTGCTTTTATTCCAGTGGAATACGAAGAGGCATTGAAGGTAAATTGATTGAATTGCTGTTCACTTTTCTGTACTTATCTGGGACACAACTGTATAAAATATGACGATGGTAATGCAACAACGGTGGCAACTTTGAGACTTTACTGTATGCCAGAGCTACATTTCACAGAGGTGAAACCAGTGTTGCCAACCTAGCGACTTTGTCGCTAGATTTCGAGACTTTTCATGCCCCCCTTAGCATCACATTACATCACAAAAGCGACTTGCGACAAATCTGGGGACTTTCTTTCGAGAAGACGCCAGTACTGTCCGGCGAACATGCAACGTATTTCAGGATTTCTATTTCTTTCTATCTACCTTGCTGACACAACCTCTAAGCTTTGTGCAAATGATCGCGTAATGACGTCACACACATGCAAATGAGCATATGACCTCATCTAGCTACTTTTAGCGACTTTTGGAGCTGGTGCTAGCTGCTTTCATTGGAGAAGAGTTGGCAACAATGTGAAACGGTTCATCCATTCATTTTCTGCCTCTTATCTGGGTTCGAATCAGCCAGCAAGCAGGCATAGCAAAGTAGAGTATTGCTATCTCACACAATCCTGTTATCATGACCACAAGCCCTGGACACAAATTTCAGAATGGGCCCCCCTCCATCCCCTACCCGTACGCACGCACACACACATGCACGCGCAAGTAGTAGCCTACACGTCCACGATCGCAAAGAGCGATGTATTATTATATTACAGTTTTTTTTTTTATAAGATAAATGCTGGAATAATGTTACATATCACAGATTGTTAACAGGAATGTCCTGTTTTCAGTGGACTTTCCATTTAGGAAGCCATCCAACTGGGAAGAGACCCAGCATGTACTGTACAGTATAGTGCAGTCCATCAATATAATTTAACACGTTTTGGCATAGCTGGCTCTGCCATGTCAGAAGGATTCAACTGCATATCCCATCTAGGCTTGGGGTGCCTTCGATCCCCCAGGAAGAGCTGGAGGAGGTTGTTAAAAAGAAGGGTGCTACAAAAGTTCACCAGGGGCCTAAAATTGAAGTTGAACCCAGCCCCATGGCGTTTGTGACAGGAATACCCGTCTACTGGCAATGGAAAAGGAGTCTATCGGCTATTTTCCGCAGGTTAACCGGTGTTCCCCCACTGAGGCTGGTGTCTCCTCTCCAGCTTAGCGTGTTTTGTTGTTGTCCGAAGAAGAAGAGAGACACAGCTTCGTTGAGAAATGGATCCAAAATGTATCCAAGAAATGGCAACGGGTGACATTAACCCATTGACTTGTTTTCCCAGAGTGCAGCGAGGCAGGGGAACCGACTGCACATGAATGTGTACGAGACTCGGGGCCAGCCGGCGAGGGTCCCCACCACCAAGGCCAGCGGAACAGAGCCCAAGAGGGGCTTCAGACCCCCCCAGCACTGCCCCACCCTGGCCCAGGTGGTCAGCCGCAAACTCCAGGCTGCAGTGCCAGAACAGGGCATGGTGAGACCCCAACACACAGCGGTTCATATTGGGCCATGATACCTCAGCTGCCACTGTTCACAACTAGTCAGTCCTTTTTAAGAAAAATGCGTTTTTTCTGAAAAAGCTGTATTGTCATTTACATTGACAATAATGTAATAAAGATGTTGATATGCATGTTTTATCTAATGAATATATCCTGTTGATCAGGTGATCATGAAAGATGTGAAGGGGACCAAAGAAGAAGACAAGACTCCTCCGGCCTGGTTCACCTCTTACATGGAGAAGGTAAGAACAACCAAATGGGGTTGACAGACGCTGCGTCTCCCTTCCCTTAAATTGCATCAACGTTTCCTTCACTTGCTTCGCTTCCTTGCGTCTTAGTCCCTCCCACCAAGGAAGCATTGGAGAGAGGTGCGAGGAAGTCACGCGAGGAGAGAGGAAACAAGAGAATGTTTGTAGAGAGGGATGAGACGTCCTGTGATTTGTGAATCGGTCGGCTGTGTGGGCGGAGTTAGCGACGGCTTTCAGCTGCACGGCTTCCAGGAAGGCTGGAAGTTCTGTTTTTGCCGCTGACCGACTCAGATTAATATTCTAACCGGGGATTTCCACTGGACGCGTAACAGCTGCGGACCGGCTCCGCTGCGTGTCTGCTGCGTGCTCCGCCGTCCGTCAATACCCACCGGGTCCGGATTTGTTGCGGAACGGCTGCGGCCATGACTGACAGCTGTAGTCACGAGGACCCACAAATTCTCCCGAATTCAGGTAGAATAGAACCACAAAACCAGCAACAGTTTGTTTCCATCCAGAGGAGTAGAGGGGAAACGACTCTGTGATGTGTTTTCAAGGTGTAGTGCAGGGAAATATGATCCGCCGTGAGCACGGTGTATTTTATTTTGAAAATTAACCGGATATTTATTTTGTTTCTGTGCTCGACTTCATGTCCCGCACTATCTGCCTCGTGCTGAATTGCTGCGGAGCTCTCCGTCGTCCGTCAAAAATAGAAGCTCTGCGTATCTGCCGCGGAGGGCTGCGGACTGACGGAACTGGGACGGAGTAGAGACAGACGTTCCGCAGTCTGTGGAAATACACAGATTGACTTTAATGGAAACCTAATGACTCCGTCGACGTTCCGGAGACGTTCCGCAGACGTTCCGCATCCAGTGGAAAGTGTCTGATAACATAATGTAAAGGATCCCTACAGAGATAGGCCTTTAAAACGTATTTAAGACCTTTCTGTTTAACCAGAAACAGCTCTGAGGTCGCTAGCGATAACATTAAAAAAACCAATACTTTTAGCGTGAATAGAGCCAGCATATTTTCACATGTAAATCGGTAAACTATGTGTTCATTTCAACCCAAACTAGAGTTGTGATGATTGGAAAAGTGGAAAGACGACCCAAAACGGCTTTTCATAGTTTTATTTTGTTTCTGTCCACTTTGAATGAAGTGTGTTTTACGATGCTAAAATCACTGTTTATTTACATGGAGTCTGGTGGCTTTAGCGAACGCTTTTTCGCGGATGTTTGTTTTTTAAAAAAGGATCTTACTCTTTAACAGAAAGGTGGACGTCCTTAGAAATCCTTTCCATAATGTTTTCAGACACTATATATTAATATAGTGAATATTAATCTGAGCCTGATGTCTGAGTCAGTGGCTGTTAGTACTGAAGTAAAGGATCTGAATACTTGCACCACCGGAAAAGAGAGACGATATTACGTTATCCAATATTTAAGACCATATCTAGCCTCATATATCGATGTCGACATATTGCCTAGCACAACTGAGCATTCTCCTCCCATATCTCCCACTGCCACCCCCCCCCCCTTCTCCCTGCAGTTTAAGGACCAGGTTGTGCGTGAGGCGGTAGAGAAGATCTGCCGGGAGTTCTCTGGACAGTGCTGCATTCACAAGCCCCTGGGAGGAGGAGGGGCAGGAGCAGGAGGTGGGGGAGGTAGAGGGGACGCAGTAGGAGGAGCAGAGGCCCAGCAGGTCCCTGAGGTGTCCTCCTCCACCCTGCCTGGAGCTCCATCCTCCTCCACCCCCCCTTGCTCCTCCTGCCGGGGGCAGACCACCGGAGGAGGCTACCAGTGCAGGTATGTGCTGGCTGCAGGGCTGCACCATATATGAGGAACACATGGGACATGCATTAACTTTGTTAAATATTGCGATAACGATATTCTCGATACTCAGGTTTGCATTTCTGCTGCTTTCAGTATTTTGCAGTGTTAGTAGTCAAGACCACCTAAATAGAGACCAAGTCATCACCAAGACCAGAGTGTATGGAGACCGAGACCAGACCAAAAAACTGAAACATACAGTATATACACAACTAGCTAATATGTATAGCTAATATTCACTAAATCCCGTTGGGTGAGGGGTGAGGAGATTTCTGGAGATTTTTGGAGAGGCAGATCGATAACTTCAGCTAGCTAGCTTTGCTAGCGTCACTTACACTTAGCTTACCTTTCTTTATTCTTCCTTACTTAGTGCAGATACACATTTGAGGTGGTCCCAGCTGTGTCTTTTAGATTTGCACTGCATTCACACACTGCTGTGTTTTCTTTTAGATGTTGTTTCGCAAATAAACTCTTTATTCAAAAAATATAATGAATAAAATGTAATTACAGAGGATTTGGCTGACACCTCCCAGACAGCTAGAGCAGCTTCTCCTGTCACCTACATTCACTTTGGGAGTGTGTGTTAAGGGAAGGGGGGGGCGGGGTTAACAGTAACGCATTTCAAATTAGAAATGAGTCAAGTTATTGGTTGCATTTGAAGCAGGAAGTTTAACATCCAATCACGGTAATGATGTCGACACATAAATCAGACGATACAAAGGAAGTTTAGATATACGTGGTCTTGACCAGTCTTGAAGTAAAATCCCGAGTCCTCTTCATCCGAGACAAGACCGAGTACAAATGCGGTCGATTCCGAGAAGAGACCCTGACCTTCAAAAAGTGGTCTTGAGAAAAAGACCGGTCTCGAGTACTACAACACGGGTATTCTATTTAGAATGTGCCAGATGTATCAAAGGCATTTTAAAATAATTTTTCTTAAAGCTTTAGTGCCTAACTTTTTTATATTAATGAACGTTCGTTACATTCAAGCCTTTGCCAAATGAGTTGCTACAAAGCTAGTTAAGACTACCAGCTCCACACAACTCTCTCTGGATTTCTCAGTATGACTATGTTCAGAAGATTGTGGCGTCTGGTGACTTTCCAGTGAAGATAATGACCTCTTCTGAAGAGTCCATGTTTTTTTATCCTCCGTGTCCTCCTTGGTTACTAGCAACTGCGTGGAGGAGGGGTGGGGGTGGTGCGCGATCACGGAAGGCTTGTATCATGTTGATGCGCCGACAGTTTTTTTATCATTACTTAGAATTCCTCATGGGGGAGACAGATACTACGCACTATAGCTCTAAAAGCGAGTGCCTTGGCTTCTTCCTTGATGTCTATTGGATCTGTTCATGCCCCCTACCAAAGAGCACCGTCCTTTCTTCACTGACACTAGTTCCAAGAAGCTCTCCAATCTCTTCCGTTCAACAAATTGCTTGTTGAATTTAAAACAAATGCAAACTAAATCATTTCCAACATCCTTTAATTGAACAAATTGTACATTGAAGTGAATATAAAAGACCGCACTGAAAGAAGAATGACATTAAAAGTTCCGTATGCTGCTATGTCGCAGCCTTTCGTGTTGAGTTTATTGCACCAGTTGATATCCGAGTTGAAGCCATATATTTGGCAGCCCTAAGCCGCAGTCATTTTGGAGTAGTGAATTAGTTCCAGAGTCACACTGTACCCACCACTCTGCTGCTCCCAGCTTCTCTTCTGTAACAGAACTGCTTTCACTCACTTTTTATTTCCTTTGGCTTCTATGACAAATTAGAAGTGACTGTAACAGCTGTTATTTGAGGTGCCAAAATTGAATTTTAAAGTGTACATCTCCTCTTCTATGAACTTAACCACTCCACTTTCACTGCTCAGGAGACAGTAAATGTTTATAGTATATCAGTAAATACCACACGTACTTTAGCACCGTCTGTTGCAGAAAGTAATGCCTTTTTAAAATGTTTGTATATGTAAAAGGTACAGTGCCTTGCGGAAGTATTCGGCCCCCTTGAACTTTGACCTTTTGCCACATTTCAGGCTTCAACCTAAGATATAAAAAAGTGTAATTTTTTTGTGAAGAATCAACAACAAGTGGGACACAATCATGAAGTGGAATGAAATTTATTGGATATTTCAAACCTTAACAAATAAAAAACTGAAAAATTGGGCGTTCAAAATTATTCAGCCCCCTTAAGTTAATACTTTGTAGCGCCACCTTTTGCTGCGATTACAGCTGTAAGTTGCTTGGGGTATGTCTCTATCAGTTTTGCACATCGAGAGACTGACATTTTTGCCCATTCCTCCTTGCAAAACAGCTCGAGCTCAGTGAGGTTGGATGGAGAGCGTTTGTGAACAGCAGTTTTCAGTTCTTTCCACAGATTCTCGATTGGATTCAGGTCTGGACTTTGACTTGGCAATTCTAACACCTGGATGTTTATTTGTGAACCAGTCCATTGTAGATTTTGCTTTATGTTTTGGATCATTGTCTTGTTGGAAGACAAATCTCTGTCCCAGTCTCAGGTCTTTTGCAGACTCCATCAGGTTTTCTTCTTCCCATCAATTTTAACCATCTTCCCTGTCCCTGCTGAAGAAAAGCAGGCCCAAACCATGATGCTGCCACCACCATGTTTGACAGTGGGGATGGTGTGTTCAGGGTGATGAGCTGTGTTGCTTTTACGCCAAACATAACGTTTTGCATTGTTGCCAAAAAGTTTTTTTTTGGTTTCATCTGACCAGAGCACCTTCTTCCACATGTTTGGTGTGTCTCCATCCAGAGTGATCATGGGCCTCTTGGCTGCATCTCTGATCAGTCTTCTCCTTGTATGAGCTGAAAGTTTAGAGGGACGGCCGGGTCTTCGTAGATTTGCAGTGGTCTGATACTCCTTCCATTTCAATATTATCGCTTGCACAGTGCTCCTTGGGATGTTTAAAGCTTGGGAAATCTTTTTGTATCCAAATCCGGCTTTAAACTTCTCCACAACAGTATCTCGGACCTGCCTGGTGTGTTCCTTGTTCTTCGTGATGCTCTCTGCGCTTTAAACAGACCTGTGAGACTATCACAGAGAAGGTGCATTTATACGGAGACTTGATTACACACAGGTGGATTCTATTTATCATCATTAGTCATTTAGGTCAACATTGGATCATTCAGAGATCCTCACTGAACTTCTGGAGAGAGTTTGCTGCACTGAAAGTAAAGGGGCTGAATAATTTTGCACGCATGCAGTTTTTTATTTGTTAAAAAGGTTTGAAATATCCAATAAATTTCGTTCCACTTCATGATTGTGTCCAACTTGTTGTTGATTCTTCACAAAAAATTACAGTTTTATATCTTTATGTTTGAAGCCTGAAATGTGGCAAAAGGTAAAAAAGTTCAAGGGGGCCGAATACTTTCGCAAGGCACTGTATATGTTTAATAATATATATAACCTATACTGTATTGATATCTTCATTTTGCAACCTTTAATAGAAGAAATAGCCGCGGTTCAATACAAGCATGTTTCTGTCTCTTTGTACGTACACACAATGCTCTTCTGTTTCTCTTAGAGGTCCCATGACATGCTGCTTTTTGGATGCTTTTATATAGACCTTAGTGGTCCCCTAATACTGTATCTGAAGTCTCTTTTATATAGACCTTAGTGGTCCCCTAATACTGTATCTGAAGTCTCTTTTATATAGACCTTAGTGGTCCCCTAATACTGTATCTGAAGTCTCTTTTATATAGACCTTAGTGGTCCCCTAATACTGTATCTGAAGTCTCTTTTATATAGACCTTAGTGGTCCCCTAATACTGTATCTGAAGTCTCTTTTATATAGACCTCAGTGGTCCCCTAATACTGTATCTGAAGTCTCTTTCTCGAAATTCAGCCTTGGTGCAGAATTACAGCCACTAGAGCCAGTCCAACAATGAGCTTTCTTTAGGATGGGCCATTTCTGTGTCTGTAGCTTTAAATGATATTGAGGAGGAGAGGTGGGGGGCAAGGTGGAAGGTGGGGGTGTGGCCTTGACCAGCTTGTGGCCATGGTTCTATTTCCTCATGGGGGGGGCCAAATTCTCTGGGCAGCGGGCAAAGCAGAGAAAGGGGAGGTAACCTTTCCCCTTATGATGTCATAAAGGGAAGATTCCAGATCGGCCCATCTGAGCTTTCATTCTCTCAAAGACAGAGCAGGATACCCAGGGCTCGGTTTACACCTATCACCATTTCTAGCCACTGGGGGACCATAGGCAGGCTGGGGGAACGCATATGGCATTTTCATGCCATGGGACCTTAGTGCTTAAACATTTTTTCCTCCTACACAGTCTGTAGGCATTACACGATATAGTGTTCTTTTACCTTGTCATAAAGACATCATGAATTCACAAAAGTACATACAGCAAGTTATTTTAACTAAGCGTGCTGATATGATAAATTGACTAGAAAAACAGAAGAGATTTCAGTGCGCTACAATGGCCTCAGCAAATTTGCAATGCCAGTCCCAAGACGGGCCTTTTAAAATACCTAAAACTCAACAACAAATGCACTAAAGACAGAACACAAACTCAACAGGGATAGATATACATACATTAAAACGCATGGCTCAACATCAAGAAAATACAGACTAGTACAGAATGAAAAGAAAGGGCAGAGAGGAGAGCCATTCTTTCTTTCCTTGAAATCTGAAACTTAAAAATGGGATTCGGTTTCTGTTCCAGCTGCCTCGCTTTCTCTTTCCACGTGTTTCGGGCCTCATAGAAATATGTTGACTTGCACAGAAACAGCCAGTCCTCAGCTTGTCTCTCCCTTTCTTTTCCAACGTGTCTCTGTCTGTGTGCGTGGTTCAGTGTGTGTACGTCCTGTACTCTGTGCGAGCCCTGCAGTTTCTCACATGATCCCAGTCACAACCTGGTGAGAGCCCGGACTCCTCTGTCCATCCCCGAGCACGGATCCCCAGCCCCGGACCACAGCAGGTAGGACGCCGCAGTCTCGTTACCAGCAGTGGAAGGAGTATTCGGATCCAGCGCAGACATCGAGGGCCAGACGTGTAGTTTATTGACATGCTTTTATTTCATCGAAAAAGTCAAATATCTTTGACTGTGTTATTGCACGTCATGCAGTCTTCTCACTTAAACTGGGTCGACATACAGCCCTGAAAAAGTCGGCAAAGAAGTTCCAAAGCCATCGTAGAATTTAGCAAATCAAGCAAAAACGATGATTACATTTTTAAAAGCAGGCTACCACACGGCCGACTCCCAACAACCGGTTTCACAGCATGAATATGCAAACTCTCTGGTACTGTGGGAATTTCGGAGTCTCAAAATCTGCCAAAATTCTGCTTTGAGTAAAACTAGGGCTGGGCAATCTTCTGGAGACCATAAATATCTCTGCAGATATCGTGATATGAGACTAGATATCATCTTAGATTTTGGATATCGTGATATCGTGATATGACATAAGTGTTGTCTTTTCCTGGTTTTAAAGGCTGCATTACAGAGTTACCAGACTGTTCTAGCTGTTCTATTATTTGCCTTTTCCCCACTTAGACATTATGTCCACATTACTGATGATTATTTATCTAAAATCTAAGTGTGAAGATATTTTGTTAGAGCACCAATTGTCAACCCTAGAATATCGCCGCAATATTGATATCGAGGTATTTGGACAAAAATATCGTGATATCTGATTTCCTCCCTATCGCCCAGCCCTACGTAAAACACAGTTCCCCCATCTTTTTGGTTTAGGCGTGCATCTAAGGAGGGCCGAAATGTCTTGTGAACCTCAATTGTGTTGCAGACTGGATCAGAATTTGCGCGGGGCCCGCGGGCCTTGAGTTTGACACGTGTAGTAGGGGGTCCCTACTCTGTCTCTCTTTCGGCTAAGGGGTCCCTGGACTTAAAAAACATTAAAGACTAGCGGTGGGAATCACCAGAGGCCTCACGATACGATATCATCACGATACTTATGTCACGATACAATATTATTGCGATTTTAAAGATATTGCAATATTCTGCGATATATTGCAATTTATTATTTTTCCAACTTCAAATTTTTCCCAATTTCAAATGATGCCCCCAAAAGAAAACTTTGTCAACATCTGTTTTATCTAAAAAGATACATTTCTCTGTTTGTTCATCTCATTTCAATTTTATTGCTGCAAAATGGGATTGTCAAGCAGACCAACTGACCAACACATATATCATAAAAGATTGATACAGTATTGCCATGGAAAATATTGCGATACTATGCTGTATAGATTTTTTTCCACCACCCCCATTAAAGACCCCTGTGTTAAAGGAGTCCTTGTTCTAACGGCTCGAAATGGCGGTGTCCCCTTTCAGGTTCTACAGGCGAGGTGACCGCAGTTTCCGAAAGGCGGAGAAGCAGCGGCTGAAAGCGGAGAAGCGCCTGCTGAAGGCCGAGGTCAAAGAGATCCGGAAGCAGCTGAGAATGGAGAGGCGGGGCATCCAGTGGAGCTCCTCCCACCGAGATGGAAGCTCCTCCCCCGTCCTCCTGCAGCCACGAGCCACCCAGCACAGCAGCCCCGAGTAGGTCCCTTAACACTAACGCTCACACGCTCCCCAACTAGATTGGTTGGAGTACACCCTGGAGAGGAGAATGATTCAATAAAAGGCCAGTGATCCCCAACCAGGGGTATTTTTGGCCCTATTTTAACAATGTAAGCGCACAGTGTGAAGCGCCTGGCGTTTACGGTGTGTACGAATCCACTTTTGCAAGTTTAACGGCAGAAACAATTGTCCGTGTGCCAGGAGCATGGTTCAAAAGGGTTGTACTTAGTGTCTTAATCAATTAATTGTTTTGGGCGTAACATGCAATAAACCAATCGGAGATCATCTCCCATTCCCTTTAAAAGCCAGGCGTGTTTGGACCTTGGCGCATTGCTGTTATGATGGAGGATTTGCTAAGCAGGAAGGAGAGATTTTCAGGAGAAGAAACTGATCCGCTCGTGTGTAAAGTGAAAGCGCACAAGCAGATCATATCATAATACTATTTCACATAGTATATTTTTGTAATTATGTAATATTTTTTATTTTTAATCTTTTGCATGTTTGTGTGCTGCTGTGCGTCTGTGTGTGTGTGTGTGTGTGTGTGTGTGTGTGTGTGTGTATAACAAGCATAGTGTGCGCGCGCTGTGCATGAGCCAAGGCGCATTTTGTCGTAACAATCAAGTATCAAAAACTGAGGAGTAGGCCTGCACGATCATTATAAAATTGCGATCTCGATTCACCCTGTTCACGATTGAAATTTTTAAATGACCGATTTAAAAATAAATAAAATAAAAAGTGACCTATAACTAATTGAACTAAATATGGCCCTGATACAGGCTCTATCTGAATGCCTTGAACATGTCTTTACATAATTAAAACATGTTAATCAACATGCTGCAGCTACAGCTTCAGTCTCTAGAGAAATAGAGTTTATCAATTGCCAATTTAAGTACACTATCAAAAACAGAATTATTTCTTAGCACACTCTTTAACTACTTGCCTTTTATAGAAGTAACGTTCAACTTGCCATTCAAGTAGATTACCAACAATAGAAGTTTAACGCACTGCGCTGAATATGGCCCTGAACATGGCTGTAAAGAGGCTAATTAAAACGTCTTTCGGGCCTCTTGCCTTGTACAGCTTCATCATATTGCACTTTGTGTTGACTAGTTTAAGGTGCTGGTAAAGATTGGTGGTGTTACCTTGCGGTGCTGCAACGAGGCCAAAGCATGCCTTGCAAATCGCATCAGACTGACCCTCGTCGTCTTGCTCGAATCCAAAATACTTTTTCGGAACGAGTTCGGTTTGAGACTGAGCGGTTGGCTGATTCTCGTCACTAGTATCTGGGTTTTCATCAATATCCATTTGGTTTATTTCCAAACTACAAGTGAAACACGTGACTAAAAGGCGCTTTGTCATTGGCTGAGGGTGAAGCCCTGTACTTTGTGAGAGCTGTCCTACCAAAATAGGACAGTTTTTTTTTTTTTTTTTTTTTTTTTTCCTAATGCCGGATTTCGTTTCACACATACTGTAGATTAATTTAAATCTGCTGAAATGTGCAACAAAAAATCAACTGCGTTCTCAACTTTGCGAAACACATCTTTAAGAACAGCTGGAGATGGATGCAGGACTAAATGGCTGTATTTCTTGCCCAGGCGTCCAAAGCGTCCCTGTCCCCTGGTGGTTCCAGCCATGACGGCTGCCTTTCTGGACGAGAACCTTCCTGATGGAACCCGACTGCGTCCCGGGACCAAGTTTATCAAGTACTGGAAGATGAGGAACACTGGAACAATCTGCTGGAGTGCTGATACTAAGGTAAAGAACTCCGCTGTTGTCAAAAGGCATCTCTGTGAGCGTGTCCCCACACATGCGCAGTACAGCAGCGGGAGGCAGGGAGTTGCTACATCGCTACAAGGCTCAGTGATTGCGGTTCCCCGGCTACCGCCGTCATGCCAAAAACTAATCAACCCGAAAACGGATCGCTGTCTAACCTGCGTGCACATGAGGAAATGGGGAACACAAACACGTAGGCGCCCAGGCCCGCGGCCTCTCCAGCACGTTGTTTTGTCGCCAGCGGTGCGCGCTACAGCGATCGTTTCGGCGTCTCCGCGAGATGTGTCAAGTCACGCGTGTGCCAGATACTTTAAAAAAAAAAAACTAATTTCAAAATAAAACCCCCAGGTGTAGTAAAGTAAAAAGTTAAAGTAAAAAGAGAGGCATTATCCGCACAGGCTAGCCGTTGAGGCTACTTCAAGGTGGTCATTCTTTCAACTGTGTTAAAGGCATAATGCTGGATAGTTTCCGAAAAAAAAAAAAAATATGCATCATATTTTATGTGATATTTTGTGAGTAGAATCTGAATCTGCAACATTCTCTGTCAGGTTCAGGTCACTTTATTGGTACCCGTAGGTACACTAGGTTTACAGTCTAAGAGGCAGGGCATCCTTAAAACTTGGGAGACCGCCACATAACGTACAACACACAAAAACATGAAAACATATAAAACAGACTGTAGAACATGGATTAAAAAAAACAGTACATGACCACGTTGACTTGTGCAGTTATATGCAGAAATTCTACAGCTAGTACATGACCAAGGTGCTTGTGCGTTGTGTGAAAGTAATTCTACAGTTTGTTTAACAGAGTAATTGCCGCTGGGACAAAACTGTCAGGGTAAATATAGTAGTACAATGTTTTCCTCTGAATTACACAGTTCACAGTAGGTCAAGAGTATACAGGCAGTTGCATATTAAGTGCTTTGGGGTCCCCTCTGTAAGTTATTTCGGGGTGCGATGGTTCTGGAGAATGCTACAAGCAGCAATACAGGAGGCCAAGCAAACGGGTGTGTTTCGAAGGAGCACTGCACTAGTTTAAATAAAAAGGGTTGGAAGCAACAAGTGCGTTTAGCAAATGTCATAAGAACATTTCGACCTGACCGTGGAGCTAAGCCAAATATGTGACGCCAAGAAATATATCATCTTCTGGAGACCATATCTGCTGTTTGCTGCAGAGCAGGTCGAGTATAGTGGCGTTATTAGAGCCTTTCCCACTGAAAACAGCAGCCTGCTGCTGTTGCTGGAGACAACACAATGAGATTGGTGAGAGGGAACCGAAACGGTAAAGGTAAAAGGCAGTAAAAACCCAAACAATGAGCAGAAGGAGGCTAAAAGGCAGAGTTGATAATTCTCTGTGTGGGCTCGTCACTACGAGTGACCCTTCTCTCACATTACACACACATTCAGGTCATTTGACCCCTTGTTCAATAACTGGTTGATTGGTAGAACTTTTACATGTATGATTTCTGCTGCCACGTGTATTGTGACATGACAGTTCTACAGTATACTTTAGTTTAATAAAGTTGATAAGTGAGCGTCATGTTTTGCCTTGTTTTTGCTCCCTGCAGCTGAAGTTCATGTGGGGGAACCTGGCGGTGGGTTCAGGGGACCGTTGGAGGGAAGTGTCCGTTCCCTTCCTGCAGCCAGGACAGGTGAGAGGGAAGTTTACGTTTTACTCACTTTCACTTAGCTTCAGAGAAGTACCCTGAACTTTTCAGCTAGTTCATCCTTCTTGTTTTCTCTTCTGAATAGGGATGTTAATTATTAACCGTTTTAACTGACGAAGAGGATTCTGACAGATTCAATGCTAAAAGTTAAACAGTCAAAAAACAATATTATTAAAACCAAAATAAAAAAGTAATTAAAAAACATTTGCTGGGATGCTAGAGACAACTGTTTTGGTGTTGAGAGAAAAGACTCACTTGCTGCACTAAGTTAAATGTATTACGCTTAAGACATATTTTAGTTACTTTGCTTACTTAGTTATTTTTGTTTACAAAAATAACTAATAACTTTATTTTCACCATGACTTTGGCAGAATGAGACAGCTAGCTATCTAGCCTAGCCTATTCTATCTGTCCAATCTGAGTTTTCTGTTGCACGACTAAAACAACTTTTGAATGTACACATTTTCCACCAAAACAAGTTCCTTCCCGAGTGCTACGGAGGAAGGTCTGGCTATGTGAGACTAATAATTAACTAACTAATCGGTTAGTGAGTGTCAGAAAAAAAAAAACTCTAAATTAGCATCCCTCCTTTGTACCACTGAATGGATGTGCTGTATTGTAGTTCACTGCTTTCTTCTCTGTGTGTGCCCAGGTCGGTATAGTGAGCGTAGCGCTGTGTGCTCCCACTGTGGACGGCTCCTACACCTCCCACTGGCGCCTGGCCCACACTGGAGAGCAGTTTGGACCCAGGGTCTGGTGCAGCATCGTGGTTGACCCTCTGGCCCCAGCGCCCATGATGGCTGATGGGATACTGGTGTCACCCTGTGTCACACCGCAGGTAGAGCCAATGGGTGGATGATTGGAAACAGAAATATCTTGATTGTAGCAGCCAGAAGTAGCTGTTTTTGTTTATATTTATAGAACAATAGTTATTATTTTAAGACTTCCCATATTTTGGTTATATCCACTGATTTTGATTGACAGCTAGGCTACCGATTGACAAATCGGCCGCACCTTAGTAATTAGGGGTGTGGTATAATTCATAAAGGGAAGTTGGAAACCCAAGTGCAAAGTTTTTGGAGTTCTAGCTTTAGTTGAGCCCAAACTGTTTTTTTTAACCATCTAATCAGCTTGTTTCATCTTATTTGATTATTATTAATCAATTATTTTCGATTATTATTTATTTCCCCTGATTCACACACATGCTACATTAGCCTACAATGTTTTGGTAGGATCATAACAATTTATTTCTATAAATAGGATATTTGAGTTTAATTATTATTTTTAAACAACAAATGAATGTTGCCTGGACAACAAAGGTGCCTTTAAACCACCCTTCCAATGCTGGGACAGTGGCTATCATTTTGAAACAGAATAGCCACTTCAATGGTGGAACATAGACAGTGTGAAAAAAAATGAATGAATGTGTGGATATGAATAAATAAACAGAAATACACCCTATAAGTACACACCCACACCCAGACGTGCTGTAGATATGGGTGTCTACAATATGGGAGTGAAAAGATGTGACTTTGTCTGCAGGGTAAGAACCCAGTGGCAAAGGATGGGAAAGCCTGTGCAGCGAGGGAGCAGCCATTAATGTCTGTGGATCAAGAAGAGTACTGCATCCCCTCTGTGGATCTGCTCACTGCACAGGTAACATCATCTGGCGTCAGCACACTGCTGTTCACTCTGCAATGAGCCCATGGGGGGCTGGAACTACACATCACCTGCTAACTACAAGGGAAGATGATCATACAGCAGCATGTGACAGTGACATGCAGTGTTCATTAGGTTTATGAAATGGGTTCCTTAAAATGCATCAACCTCATAACCACAGACACACAATAACATTATTGTCTAATATTTAAACACACACTTTATTCCTTAATCGTCGCATACACACAGTACAATGTAGCGAAAATATATTCTTGCATTTAACCCATCCTTAGTTGGGGTTCAGTGTCTTGCCACATTCTACCTCCGAGCCACAAGCCACACACACACACACACACACACACACACACACACACACACACACACACACACACACACACACACACACACACACACACACACACACACAGATCCTTAATTACAAGTAGCAATAGCAGTGTAGAAATACTCCTTTGCAAGTTTAAGTCCTCCAATCCAAATGTTACCCAGGTAAAAGTACTCACGATGCAGAATGGCCCATTTTAGAACAATATATATTATTGGATTATAATTATTGACACCTCGTGTGTAAGGATCACTTTAATGTTGCAGCTGGAAAAGATGGAGCTAATTTGAACTACCTAACGTACAGATTAGGTAGATTCATCTATAGTAACTAATTTGTTGAATAGATTTTGTATTAATGTCTTAATGTGGAAAGTAACTAGTAACTAAAGCTTCAAAATAAATGTAGTGCAGCATTTCCCTCTCAAATGTATTACTATAAATAATAATGTCACGTCTGATTGGCCAGCTTGTTTCCTGGGATCTCCGCTCCACAGCTTCTGCTGTTGTTTCAGTAGTATCAGCTGGAGCTACTGCAAAGGATGTATAGCAGGACCTTGTACCCTGAAAAATCACCAATAAAGGCTTCTAAACCAAATACTCCCAATCAGACATATCACAGCAGTAATGCGACCCGAAATTGGGGAGAATTTAACAACGTTGGCAGCCAAGATGACATCTTTTACGGCTGTTAGCATGTAGCTACTAGGTATAGTTAGCATTGGAAACTAATAGAATATAGCAGCACTTTCTACAGTCAAAAAATCCAACATTATAAAATTGTAGATATTACAGGAAATACGGAAAAAGCATAATATGTCACCTTTAAGCTTTGTTAAACATAAAACAACATAAAGTACATCTTATAATAAAATTATGCTTTAACACTTGGCAAATATAGCAACAGCGGTACGCTAACATGCACATTAACGGAACATTTTGAGTTTTTTGTATCAAAATCCCTCTTCAGTTTTCAGAGCCCAGGGTGACGTCTTCAAATGTCTTTTTTTTGTTCTATTCAACATTTCAAATTCCAAATATGTTCAGTTTCATGATAAAATAAAACCGAGAAAAGCAGTAAATCCTCACATTGATGTGATGAAAAACAGAATTGTCAAAAGCTGAGATATCCTGACTTTCAATCCCTAAACACTGCCTCCTACATTTCCCATAATGCAGCTCAACAGCATTTAAATTATCTATCTGTTGTTGCTGATCTCTCAGGATCTTCTGTCTTTTGAGCTGTTGGACATCAACATCGTCCAAGAGTTGGAGAGTGTCCCAAACAACACCCCTGCTGGTAAGAAGTGTTCTCGTTGTTTCCATATGTATTATTGTAGCAGAGTTAAAAACAGATGGAACAATAAAATGCTCAGCTGACGCATGTTGGGGTTTTTTGGTCGCAGCTCCTATTAGGGGTGTCACCATTTTTAAATCAATCGAAATGAGCTTTTGATCTCGAAATCAAAGCAGGATCGGCGATTTCCCCCAGTATTTTTTCTTTCTCCACCCCTGCCTACTTGCGCACGTCCAAAGAAAAAAAAGCAGCTAAAGACATATGGTAACGTTAGCTTACCGGCTGGTAGCATGCAGCTAAAGACACAAGGTAACGTTAGTTTACCTGCTGGTAACATGCAGCTAAAGACACATGGTAACGTTAGCTTACCGGCTAGTAGCATGCAGCTAAAGACACATGGTAACGTTAGCTTACCGGCTAGTAGCATGCAGTGGAGCAACATTTTGCCTTCCCCGTGAGAGAGTTATGGAAACAAACAATGAACATTAAAGGTAAAGGATGTGGGCTCTTACAGGACTTTATGGTGCATTCAGGTTCACCCTGTTACTACTAATACTACCAATGGTGCATTTAATTGCACCTCGTAAACTCGAAGAAAATTAAACTGTTGTTGTAAAGTACCATTTTGCCATGTCGTGGCTCTTATTGTGGCATCGCCGTCCCTGCTGAAAAAGAAATGTTTAAATTGAGAACTGAATCAAATCATGATCTTAAAATCAAAAGCCAACTCCAACAGCTGATTTGGAGAATTGTGACACCCCTAGCTCCTGTTGAAATTACAAATCATTAAACCCTATATCAGTGTAACGTGTTGGTAACTGTATGGACATAACTGATAAACTGACCTGAGTTCAGTCTCTGATGTTTTTTCCTCATCCAGACATGACTCCGTGCATGTCCCCTCTGCCTCAACATGGACCCCTGCAGGACAAGAGCAGTCCCTCTTTGGGTCTCATCCAGGAAGAGACTGAAGTCATCAATAGCATCATGGGTAAAGCAGTTTTCTCTTCATATTTGTTTAAGGTTCTTGATAAGAGTTTTGTTCATAGGTTAGTAAATGAAAGAAAATCCAAAATGGAGCATGTGAACAGTTAACAGTTGAATATGATCTGAGGCCTCATTTATCAAAGTGTGCACAGTTCAAAATATTTGTGTAGGAACTGTCCGTGTGAATGTGAAAGTCGGCATTTATTAAATATACTGTACGTACTTACCTTAATGCAAAGAACAATGATAAATATCAGCTGCTCTACATCCATCTGCTCATCCACGAACAGAATTATTTACTTACAGAAATGCCCCCAGAATGCCATATATGGTCAACACTTCCCTATGAATGTCCAGAACCCACAAAGTAGGGTTAGTTGTAGGACTTCCTGTTCTCAAGACGGAAACCTGCTTTATTTTGATATAAGACATCTGATTTACTGAATAGGGATGAATGGTACTGGCACGTAACACTTCATTGTTAAAGCACCCTGTTAAAGTACTAATGTATGTCATCTCATCATCTTGGATATGCAACCCCAGGTCTTCAGTGATGTAGAGAAACCAGGAGAAATGAAGGCATTAGAATAGAATAGACTACACTTTATTGTCCCTGAGGGGCAGTTTGTCTTGAGCATTGTGCTACAATCTGTTGCTTTACAACCCAAAGATAACAGAAAAAAAACATTCTAAAATCAACATAAAAAATAATATCAGAAGATCAACAAAGCAACTTAGGACATAAAGGAATGACACACATGACTGTAAAGACAATACAAAATCTTAAAAAGTGCCTAATAATTAGATAGATAGTGGTTGGGACAAACGATAACTTAAGTGTGTTTGTTTTACATCTCGGCACACGGACTCTTCTCCCTGATGGCAGAAGTTCACATTCAGGAAAGAGAGGGTCTTTTTTTTTTCATTAGGGCATGATTTTACTCTGAAATAAATAGTGTACTTGTTTTCCAAATGTAAGCTGAAATACACCTCTTTGTGATCTATCAATTATGATTCCATGTTTGACAGCGGAGTCTGTATTTAGCAATCCGTTCACGAGGTCCGCAGTGGTTTCTAAATGAACACACAGAAACATGGCGATAACTGAGCGCCCTGCTCTGTTTAACAGACATTTAGCATGACACCTGTCCACCTGTTACTGGTCCTCAGATGTCCCTCACGGGGCGGGATCGGGAGCAGAGGGGGGCGGAGTCCCGGCTCAGGAGGAAGGAGAAGATGACATCAGCGGGACTCAGTTTGTTTGTGAGACCGTGATTCGCTCACTGACCCTGGAGGAGCCGCTAGACCACACCCCTCTGAGAGGGCCCGGCCCCGGGAAAGGGACAGGTCAGTCAGCAGAGGTTACAGGTCTGAAAGCCTCAAATCTGATCCCAGGCTTTGATTTCTTGGAAAAGTAAGAGCACAGAAACATAAAAGGGAAGAAATCCATCTGGCATTGTGGCAAGAAATATTTTTTCCTCCAAACACTGACAGTTTTGGAACGTGGAACAAATACATCTACATATCACAGTCCTGATAGAAGTAGAGGTGTTGAAATTAATCAAATAATGGATGCATCAAATCGTGGACATAGACAATGCTGCATCGATAATCGTCAGGCTCATAATCGATTATTTCTGTTTACAATTGAATGTAGGCCTAACAACATTTCTGTTTACATATTCTGTTATGTTTTGCACATTCAGGAAGTGCCATGTGCTCAATGCTGTAGTTTATGTATCCAATTTATTTAGTATTAGAGCACTGCAGAATGTTTTGTTTTTGAAGCTTGAAAAGCTATGAATTAAATATCCTACATGGCTTTAATAGAAAAATGGATTTGATGCATCGAGATATCGAATCGAATTCAGATGCACCAGTCGGGGCCGGGGGGTGTCTAACTGCGTGTCAATCACTGCTCAGGCACACGCATTCATTCTCCCTTGTGGGGGGAGGGGTTTAGGAGACCGTTTGGGCTTTAGCAGAAAGGCAAGAGGAGGGACTGAGAAGTTGTCGATGTTCATATTCTTTGACTAAGTCCTGGATCTTCACAATCCTAACTACAGCACCTTTAAGTAACAGCGGCAGTAAAAATACATTTCACACACACTACATTACATTTAGCGGACGCTTTTATCCAAAGAGACTTACAATTGTTACATATCAGAGGTCACACACCTCTGGAGCAACTAGGGGTTAAGTGTCTTGCTCAGGGACACATTGGTTGATGTATCGCAGTGGGAATCGAACCCGGGTCTGCCACACCAAAGACAAGTGACATATCCACTGCGCCATCACCACCACCACACCACACTACTATTGTGGTTACACTATGCAATTGATCTGTGGTTCACATGTATTCCGAACCTTGAGTGGCTTTCTTTAAATAATGAAATGTTCTCCCAATGAGTAGGGCTGTTACAAATCCATGTTGAGACAATCACTTGAAAAACTGATAAGATAAACCTTTATTGTCCTTGCACAGAGACCCATACAATGAAATTGTGAGTGCCACAACTGAAGTTTGCATTAGAGATAAAAAACAAGATAGACTATAAATAGCCGAAAAACACAAATTCAAAACACAGGAAAAATAGAGCGTTTTCAGCAGCATTTCAGATCGAAGTTGTTCACTCTGCCTGCAGCTGCATGTGATTGAAAGAGCCAAGCATCAGAGTTACAGTATCTAACAGTGGACTTCCTGTTTGCGCTCAGTGGTGCGTCCGGCTGCTCAGGGCGGCTCCTCCTCCTCCTCCTCCTCCTCCTCCTCCTCCTGTGTGAAGAGTAAAACGGTGAAAGCAGAGGAGAGCCCAGACAGCAGCCCCAGCACCTCTGAAAACCCCCTGAAAGCGCCAGCTACGCTGCAGGCTTCCCTCCCTCCTCCGCTGAAAGCTTCCCTGCCCGCCCCCCTGTCTGTGGCCCCGGCCCCGGGACCCGGCCCCAGCTCAGCACCGACCCCGCTGCTCGCTCCGCCCAGCTCCACACTGCAGGAGCACACAACCTCAGGTGACAGCAGCAAACAGAGTGTAACAAATGTTCTTGATTAAAAACATATTATTATTTTTTTTATGTGAGAATGAGCAGCGTTCAGCTAAACGTGTGAGCACATCATTTCAATTTGACGGTTTATTGCAGAGGTGTGGGATCGACTTGAGTCACGAATCTGATGACATGACCCAACTCTATTTGTCTCAGTCCAAAAGGACATGCAACTGACTTTAAAGTTGTAATTCTCAAGATTTCAGTTTTTGGGATTTGGCAACACCAGCGGTTACTGGTAGTAACAAGAAGTATGGTTTAATGCAACAGTAGTCTCTCATTGCCACACCTTCCTCCACAGCGCCGCGGAGGAGGGTCTGGCTAGTCCAAACAGCATTCCTGGTATGGGAGAAAAACGTGCTCTGGTTTATTGGCATTTCTTTAAACCAATCACAATCGTCTTGGGCGGCGCTAAGCGCCGGACGGAGCCGCGGTGCCGCTGCAAAATAACCTCGGGAAGGAACTTGTTTTGGTGGAACATGTGTACGTTCAAAAGTAGTTTTAGTCGTGCAACAGCTAGCTGTCTGGATTTACCCTGCAGAGATCTGAGGAGCAGTTAACCATAGTCATAAATACTCATAAATCCACCGGAGTTTAGAACGCCAACACAAAGAAAGAGGAAGGAGACGGACATCCGGCGGAACCTGAACGAAACGTTGTCGATCTAGACATTCACCTGCTGTTGTCTACCTATGAGAAATGCATGTTACCATCTGATATACTGTAGGGTGTTTTCGCTTGTTTAACAGGGTCTGAGGGAGTGTGGTATTAAATGCTGTGCCCTGTATAGTTAAATGAAAATGTTAGTGGTTTTAAAACCGTGATTTAGTTTTTTTTTGTTGATCCCAACTTAGTTGAAGGTGAGGAGTCCCCCATGGAGAACGTGTGTGCGGAGTCCGGGGTAGGGGAGAGAGAGACGGGGCCCGAGGAGGAGAAGGAGAAAGAGGGAGAGGAGAAGAAAGAACGGACGAGGAGTCGCTCCTCCTCCACCTCCTCAGAGGATTACATCATCATCCTCCCTGACTGCTTTGACACCAGTCGGCCACTGGGGGAGTCCATGTACAGGTACGGGTAGCGCCATTTATATAGGGATGTATACACTCACCTTAAAGATTATTAGGAACACCTTGTTAATGCAATTATCTAATCAACCAATCACTTGGCAGCTGCTTCAATGCATTTAGGGGTGTGGTCCAGGTCTAGACAATCTCCTGAACTCCAAACTGAATGTCAGAATGGGAACGAAAGGTGATCTAAGCAACTTTGAGCGTGGCGTGGTTGTTGGTGCCAGACGGGCTGGTCTGAGTATTTCACAATCTGCTCAGTTACTGGGATTTTCACGCACAACCATTTCTAGGGTTTACAAAGAATGGTCTGAAAAAGTAAAAACATCCAGTATGCTGCAGTTCCTGGGGGCGAAAATGCCTTTTTGATGCTAGAGGTCAGAGGAGAATGGGCCGACTGATTCCAGCTGATAGAAGATCAACTTTGACTCAAATAACCACTTGTTACAACCGAGGTATGCAGCAAAGCATTTGTGAAGCCACAACACACACAACCTTGAGGCGGATGGGCTACACCAGCAGAAGACCCCACCGGGTACCACTCATCGCCACTAAAAATAGGAAAATGAGGCTACAATTTGCACGAGCTCACCAAAATTGGACATTTGAAGACTGGAAAAATGTTGCCTGGTCTGATGAGTCTCGATTTCTGTTGAGACATTCAGATGGTAGAGTCAGAATTTGGTGTAAACAGAATGAGAACATGGATCCGTCATGCCTTGTTACCACTGGGCAGGCTGGAGATGGTGGTGTAATGGTGTGGGGGATGTTTTCTTGGCATACTTTAGGCCGCTTGGTACCAATTGGGCATCGTTT